>NW_027397082.1:22655443-22800224 GCF_003265705.2 Callorhinus ursinus
GAAAAAAAAAAAAAAAAAAAAAAAAAAAAAAAAAAGCTGTATCAAATAGGCTACATCAAATTATAAAGCTTCTGCTCAGAAAGGAAACTATCAACTAAGTAAAAAGGCAACTGGCTCAATGGGAGAAAATATCTGCAAATCACCTATCTGATAAGGGATAAGAAATCGATTAAAAAATGGGCAAAGGATCTGAATACACATTTCTCCAAAGACATACAAATGGGTAACAGTTACATGAAAGATGCTAAAGATCATGAACCATGAGGGCAATGAAAATCAGTACTATGAGTTATCACCTCACACCTGTTTGAATGACTATTCTCAAAAAGGCAAGAAACAAGTGTTAGTGAGGACGTGGAGAAAAGGGAACCCTTATGCACTACTGGTGGGAATGTAAACTGGTACAACCACTATGGAAAACAGAATGGAGGTTCCCCCCAAAATTTTTTATAGAACTATATGATCCAGCAATTCCACTTCTGGGTATTTATCCAAAGAAAACTAAAAAAACTAATTTGAAAAGATTTATGCACCCCTATGTTCATTATAATATTATTTACAAAAGCCAAGAATGGAAGCAACCTATGCGTCTACTGACAGATGAAATGGATAAAGAAAATGTGGTCCAGGGGTGCTTGGGTGGTGCAGTTGGTTAAGCATTTGGTTAACAGCTCAGACTGTGATCTTGGGGTCATGGGATTGAGCCCCATAAATGCTCAGTGCAGGGTCGACTAAAGACTTTCTCTCCCTCTCCTTCTGCCCCTCCCCACCGTGCTCACAGTCTCTCTCAAATAAATAAATCTTAAAAAAAAAGAAAAGAAAAGGAAGAAAAGAAAATGTGGTCTATCTACACACAACGTAAAAGGCACAAAATTCCAATTACATCTATAAATCCTGGGGATGTAACGTACAGAATGGTGACTATAGTCAATAATACCTTATTACATATTTGAAAGTTGCTAAGAGAGTAAATCTTAAAAGTCCTCATCAAAAGAAAAAAAATTGTAAATATGTGTGGTGATGGATGTTAACTATGTAACTGTGTGGTGATCATTCTGCAATATATATAAATACTGAATCATTGTTATATATGTGAAACCAATGTTATATGTCAATTATATCTCTGTTTAAAAAGGGGGGGGGCGCCTGGGTGGCTCAGTCCTTAAACGTCTGCCTTGGGCTCAGGATCCCTCCTTGGTGGGAAGCCTGCTTCTCCCTCTCCCACTCCCCCTGCTTGTGTGTTCCCTCTCTCTCTCAAAAAAATGGGTGAAATCTTAAAAAAAAAAAAAAAAAAAAAAAGGGACGGGGCACCTGGGTGGCTCAGTCGTTAAGCATCTGCCTTCGGCTCAGGTCATGATCCCAGTATTCTGGGATCGAGCCCCACATTGAGCTCCTGGCTCAGCGGGGAGCCTGCTCCTCCCTCTTCCTCTGCCTCTCTCCCTGCTCATGCTCTATCTCTGTGTCTCAAATGAATAAAATCTTAAAAAAAAAAAAAAAAGAAAGAAAGAAAAAACAACAAAGAAATGGCTTAAAAAAAAAAAAAAAGCATTGCCAGAAGAGGCAATCTTATTAATTTTCTTGAAAGTATCTTTTTTTTTTTCCTAGTATAACTAGAAAACTGCAAGCAGCAGTTCAAATGAGAGGAGTACAGTTACCATAGCCTATTTTCTCTCTTATTATTTTTTTAAACATCACCTTCATATCACTTTTCTTTGCCCTCAGTGTGAGCACGTCAGTTAGCCAGGGTTCTTATACTTAGTTATTTTTGTCTCATTTATTTCCTGCCAACTGTTAACTCCTATAATTATACTGACTGTATTCTTATTTCAAAAGGAATCTCCCATTACTATTCAGTAACTAATTTCTTGTTGATTTTTTTTTAAGGTTTTATTTATTTATTTGTCAGAGAGAGAGCACAACCAGTGGGAGGGGCAGAGGGAGAAGGAGAAGCAGGCTCCCCGCTCAGCAGGGAGCCCGATGCGGCACTTGATCCCAGGACCCTGGGATCATAAGCTGAGCCGAAGGCAGATGCTTAACTGACTGAGCCACCTAGGCGTCCCTTTGTTGATTCTTACAATCTTGCTTTCTTCAACTGTTCCCACCTTTTTTTTTTTTTAAAGATTTATTTGACAGAGAGAGAGAGAGAGAGCGAGAGAGGGAACACAAGCAGGGGGAGTGGGAGAGGGAGAAGCAGGCTTCCTGCCGAGCAGGGAGCCCAATGTGGGGCTCGATCCCAGGACCCTGGGATCATGACCTGAGCCAAAGGCAGACGCTCAACGACTGAGCCACCCAGGCGCCCCTGTTCCCACCTTTTAATAACCTTAATGTCTTCCTTTTTTCCAGCTTCTTTTCTTCCAAGGGTATAAACATTACATAAGTTTTCTCCTCCTCCCCACAAAACCTTTACTTAAACCAACTAACTGCCCATGCTTTCTCTGGTCCTGTTCTATCATTCCTGTCAGTGACAACTTTTCAAACTGGTAGACTGTATCTATTTCTTAACTCCCATAACAGCCACTTATTCATTAACCTTGTCAGACTTATAGTCTGGCTCCTACAGCCAATATTCTTGAGAAGTTATTCTCTCAAAGCCCACTGTAGTATGTTTGGGGGTACTTGTCAATCCGTTTAGAGCCCATTTGGAGAAACAGCATACGAGTCCATATTAGTACAACAAACACAACTCATACTCATACTCATCACACAGTATGGGGCAAGGGAGGTATTTGATCAAGATGGGCAACTCATTTATTCTATGATTCTATCTTCCTTTCAATCTGATTCTTCTACTTGCTAAAATGAAGGTCTTCAGCTCTTAGTATATGAATTTTATCCCTCACCAAAGATTGATCTGCTCAAGTATTCCAATCACCACATGTATTCAGAAACCCTACAAACATATATTCAGCTCAGACCTCTTATTTCAACTCCTTTTCCACAACTCTTACCTATTGGACACTTCCAATTAAATGTTCACTTTCACCACAAACTGCTTTCAGCTAACAACCTCATTATCCTTGCTATAAAAATTGGTCACCACATCTTTCCCCTTCTCACTTCTCAACCTCTATTAATTCACCATGCTAAGTCATCCTGGCTTGGAAAGCTTACTGTCAGTATCATTTCACTCTCCCTTATTTATAAACTCATGTATAATCACTAAGTTTCAGCACTTTATTCTAGATTCCTTACATACATACCTTCCTTACATATCTTCACAGCAACAACCCTAATTCAGGTTCATTTTCTGGGTTATCACAAGAGCTTTCTATAATTTTCTCACTATAAATCCCTCTGCATTACAACCTAAAAATGACTACACCAACCAATCGCTCTAAAACACAAAGCCTTTTAAGGTTCAGGATGCATTCTATCTCCTTGATTAAGCATCATCCACTTCACCTCTCAAGTGCTTTAGTACTTAGATTTTCTTGTATTATCCACTACCTTTTCGAATATTATATACTAGAATGAAGGAGGGGATTTTACTCTCAATGTTTCCTACCTACATCAGAGCTTTGGTTCTGGGCATGTCCAATGGATGATTTAACTCTCCCTAATTTAAATCTCCTTTAATTGCATTAGCTACCCATGGTCTCACCAACAGTCCATAAGGAGGAATCAGTGTTTTACTTCTTTGGGTATACTCCCTGGCCTACCACAGATCCAGACATTTAATAAATGTGCCAAATGATTAGTCCGTTGGTTAACCCTGACCACATAAAGTTTAACACAATAGAGCTAGATTAATAGTTTATTGAAGACTTATTTGTTTTAGGGAAAAATCCACATGTAAGTAGGAGTTCAAAAAAACCCACTTCAATATTTAATGGGATCCTGGACTGAGCACTGATTCACTGAGTCAAGTGGTTTCCCTTAATCTTTTAAAATAATCTATATAAAAGGTCTCTGGAAGTACAAGGTTAAGTCTCACAATTTAAATCTGCAGAGTTAATGGAGCAATTAATTCATCATGTACTAACTTGTGGTATCCATTTAACTCTGCCCTGTATCTATTTAAATCTCATAAATAAGTAACCTTTAAACTTCTCATATTTGTTTCTTCCTCATCCCTAATACATAGGCACTATATTAATGTATTTTTTCCATTGTTCCTTTCATATAGTACATACTATGAATACTTAATGATCTGTGGTACTCTGGGACAAGATGACAGACAAGTATATCAAGCAGCACTGAATATACCCAAACTAATATACTGGACATAAATACATGTTGTGGAATATGATGACAAAATAGTAACAAGATCACCATATGCTCTTACTATAAACTTTCAATGTGCTAAAGTAGCAAAAAGTAAAATGTTAAAAGGATGTATCTAAACTTCTAATTAATGTATACTCATGAACCAGAAGAAATTATGAAATGTTCAGACTAAATGCAACATGAAAGACTAATGATAAATATGAAAAGAATCTCATTACATGGTTCCTCAGTTAGCTGGGCAATGAAGGGTATCTGTATGATCTGGCTCTAAACTTATCTCTGGTTATATCCAAAAATAAATGTTCTGCTCCACCTAGGATGTGCCCCTCTCATCTCTGCTTATGTATTTTTCAAAAATGCAGCTCAAGTCTTGTCTTCTTAAAACACTGTCCTAAAATGCTAGTCAAATACTAAACTTACTAACAGTCTTATAACAAACTTCCTTAGAGCACAATTATTTTTAGATTTTGGTATAACATCTCATCTCCCATCATCCCTAGTTAGTAAAACACCCATGCTCTTTACTCTACAAGAGCTATCTCTACTCTATCTCAGCCAAACCACAGATTTATTTATCACTTAGAATGAGTCCATTTTTAGGGACAAAAATTGCTTTCAGCAATCTTCCTATCTCTCCAACACCCTCTCACTACTACTGGATCAAGCCTTCATACTATAAACACAATTACTAAAAGCCTCACAAGATGGTTTTTAGTAGCTATAGACATACTGATGTATATGTACACACAGTTAAGTAAAAATATGCATTTCCTAGCTCAGACAACTGAGGAGACCTAGACGTAATGACCCTCTAGTACCAATAAAAACACCTAGTGCCTAGACCTTGCTTTCTATTACAATAAAAGAAAATAAGGTTCCTTGGAGAAATACAGAGCTGAGACAGAGAAAGCAAAGATAAGTCTGGGACATTTTTGGTGCCAAAAAGAAAAGAAGTGCTATTAAAAAAAATTATAGAAACATGTCAAAGAAAGATGAGGAACCAACTTAAAAGAGCTCTTAATGGCCAAACCTAGGACAATTTGAACTACAAAATAAAAAAAAATGATTGTAATGAATTATAATCCATAGAATAAGAATCCATGATTCCATATTGATAGGTAAACAAAGAAATACATATATACAGAGATGGGAAAGCTCTTCCTTAAGAGCAGAATTCCAACTAATAGAAGCAAAATAATAGAAAATCATCATTTGGTAAACTCTAGGTAGTAATTTTTTCAAGCAACATTCATCAATGGCTGCTAAAATTAGTATATGATGAGAAAGATATTTACAAAATTTCAAAGTACCTCTCCACAAGGTATCTATTAAGTATGAAAGGGGGAAAAACTGAAACCTTACAATAGAGAAAACTGGCAGACATCATCTTAACTAACTGATCAAGGTAAACATCACTGTATGCTTCCAGATAGGGTGCACTAAGGATGATACATCATTCTGTGGAATTCTTGCCAAAAATGCATAACCTAAAATCCATGAGGAATCATCACACAAACCTAAATCGAGGGAACATTCTACAAACCAAAGTCAGTATTCTTCAAAATTTATGAAAGGCAAAGCAAAAAATACTATTCCAAACTAAAGGAGACTAAGAATACATGACAACTAAATACAAAGTGTGATCCTAGACTGGATCCTGGACCAGAAACATAACATTACTGAGATTACTGGCTACCTGTGAAAGATTTACAGATTAAATAATATGGCACCAATGTTAATTTCTTGATTTTTATAATTATATTGCGGTTACATAAAATGCTAACATTTGGAAAGTCTGGGTAAAGGATATACAATAACTCCTTTTATTGTTTTTGCAACTGTTTTATAAGTCTAATATTATTTCAAAAAATAAGCTAAAAAAGTATAAAAGCCTCATGAGTGAATAAATGAATAAACACAGATAACTGTGGGTACATGCTTGTCACATGTAAGGACTCAAAAGTTAGTTATTAATTAATATAATTCTTCAAGTTTACTAAGCCTTATTTAGTAAAGGTACTCATTTAGTAAATATTTTACCGAGCGCCTAGTATGTGCCCAACAAACAGAAAAGAAAGAAGGCAGCTAGTGAGGCAGGTACTCATTCATAGATTTCTAGGCACAGCTGAGATTGGCTATTTCAAATACACTCATGTCCATCTACACTCTATTTCTCTTCTCTCTTTCAAACTGAATCATTCCAAGTTCTACTTTAATTCCTGCTCTCCACTTTCTGTGACACTGTTCCTAGTTATGTTATCAAAATGCATGTATTTTAAAAACATGGATCAAATTCCAGCCAGGTGAAGTTGCCTATAATAGTCTCTGCAACCCTTCCAATTTCTTATTTTTAAAACTGGTATGCTGGGGCGCCTGGGTGGCTCAGTCGTTAAGGGTCTGCCTTCAGCTCAGGTCATGATCCCAGGGTCCTGGGATCAAGCCCTGCATCAGGCTCCCTGCTGGGCAGGAAACCTGCTTGTGTTCCCTCTCTCACTGTCTCTCTGTCAAATAAATAAATAAAATCTTTAAAAAAATAAAAAATAAAATAAAATTGGTATGCCTTTAACCAATTTTATACAACTGTTGTGAGTATTTAAATGGGAACAAATAAAAGTAACTGGCACACAGTGCATGTTCAAAAAAATGTTACTTCCCTATCCCTTAAAAATTGTGTTTTCTGGGGCACGTGGGTGGCTCAGTTGCTAAGCGTCTGCTTTCGGCTCAGGTTATGAGCCAGGGTCCTGGGATGGG
Organism: Callorhinus ursinus; assembly: GCF_003265705.2. Classification (NCBI taxonomy): domain Eukaryota; kingdom Metazoa; phylum Chordata; class Mammalia; order Carnivora; family Otariidae; genus Callorhinus; species Callorhinus ursinus. The sequence goes on from NW_027397082.1 coordinate 22,662,422, forward strand.
GCCCCACATCGGACTCCCTGCTCAGCAGGAAGCCTGCTTCTCCCTCTTGCACTCCCCCTGCTTGTGTTCCCTCTCTCGCTGTCTCTCTCTCTCGGTCAAATAAATAAATAAAATCTTAAAAAAAAATTTATGCTTTCTAACCACTACAGAACCCTGAAGGGTAGACCAACAATTGTTTTACTAATCTCTAGGTGTACGCCTGTTCTATTTTCCGAAGAGACTACTTTGTATTTTTTACCTACATATTTTATAAAGTAAATATAAACAAACAGTATGCATTTACTTTAACAGCTTTGGTATCTACTGAAAGTCCAAAATGAAAAAATATGCATAACCTCCATTTCTTTCCCAACCATCAGACCAGTATTTCTAAGAGCTTTTCCAAATACCTGTATATCTCATCATGCCACCACCCTCAAACTCAAGATGCCACTATCATGCTCTATGCTGCCACCTATTGGCTAGTACCATACTCTGCAGAGATTTCCTCCTTTTTTGGACTCTTAAAGCCAGCCTTAAAAATTACAAGATTCAACCCACTGGATATATTTATTTCCACATTCTAGTCCTTCTCAGATGAGATGCTCCAAGTGCCTTCAAAAAGTTTCAGTTCAATCACTTTAAGTCTAACACAATTAGAGATACATACTTGACAAATTTACATCTTCTAATAAACTCTCTTTTTTCCTATTTTCTGCAATAGATGTTACGGCTGTCTCTGAAAAAAATAAATTCCAAAGATAGTGAAGTGTCTAATGGAAAATATCAGCTTTCCCAGAACTAAGTAAATTGTCAAATGGAAATATTCTAATTAGAAAAGCAAATAGAAATTGAGGAACTAAAACAATAACAGCTGTTTTAAATGCTACATGGTTCCACGCCTTGCTATTTCTGTCTTCTAAAAATATTCATACAATATTTTACCCTCATATAGCAATGGAAAACTCAATCATACTACAAGAATATACTGTACTCAATTACTGAACACAGAAGGGCTTTCCTCCCAATCCTACCCTAAAAGAGGTAATTAATAGTTGCTCCTTCTATTCCACCAAAATGCCAATTAAATGACTTGCTCAATAGTCACAACATGCATGCATATGCATGCACACACACACAGTTTAAAATGACCAACTTCAACTTCACTGATACTTGCTTAATTTATGGTCTTTCTCAAACCACATTAAATTTCAAAACACTCTCCACATTAATTCAATGATAACAGACCATCCTCTACAGTCACAATAACTTTCATGTAGTAAGCAACAAAAGGAAGCCATAAAAGAACACTGAAGAGCTCTTAAATTGGCTTTCAGATTTTAAAGCAACTTGCCAACAATGGTAAATAATGGTACAGTGGTTACAAGGAGGGGTAACAAAGAATATATACAACATGGTTCACAGTCTTCAGAGGCTGACGATGTAGTTAACACAAGACACAAACACAGAAAAACAGGAACAAAATAAGGCAGACTATTAATTGACAAATAATTGTTACAGATACTACAACAGTGTGAAGGGTTGAAACAGCAATAAGAGCAGAGGTATACAATTGATACTGACAGGAGGGTGGAAGCTTAAGCTAAGAGTAAGGGCAAGGGAATTTCAAGCTATAAAGAACAATTGCTATGCAATGCTAAGTCTAAGTAGTAAAAGCGTGTTGTTTACTACAAATGATTGCACTAGTTTAGCTGGAAAAAAAAACTGTACAGAAGCAACATTAGAAAGAGGGCAGCATTAGAAAAGAAGTGGACTGACCTGTGGAGAGTACTGAGGCACAGAACATTAGGCTAAAAATCCAGAATACAATGAAAAAAGTTGCTGGAAACTGGGTGTGCAATAATGTTTTCACACTATTTGAGGGACGAGGGTTGGAGGGAAGGAGTTTAAACTTGTAGCAGTGTTTAAAAGACTGAAGTAAACTAAAAGAGACCGATCATGTTATTTCAGTAGTCTAGAAACAATGCTAATGGTATGAACTACGGTAATGACTGTGGAAAGAAAAATTGAAACTCCATATGAGGGAAGAATTTATAGAACCTGGCCAATGATCCTGTTACAAGTGTACAAGGGGGAGGAAGGAATTAAAAATGTTTCCAAAGCTTTAAAACAGGGAACAGGGGCACTTGGGTGGCTTAGTCGGTTAAGCATCTGACTCCTGATATTAGCTCAGGTCTTGATCTCAGGGTCATGAGTTCAAGCCCTGCACTGGGATCCACGATAGACGTGGAGCCTACTTAAAAAAAAAATAAAATTAAATAAAACAGGGAACAGAAGTACCATAAAAAGAAACATAAGACAGGAAACCATTATTAATAAATATTTCCAACAATTAATGTTTCTAAACCCAAACTCCATTTATGTTTAACACAAAGCAATAAAAACAGAAACCCAAAAGTACAGCCAATTTCTACAACTGAATATAAACAGCATTCATGCTCAAATAGTATGAAGAAACATCTTATACTAAAGCATAAACCACTGTTTGTCATAAATCTTCATGAATTAGTAACTACTTGATCCAGATCCATGTTACTGCTTTTTGTACAAATGACTCCCATTGCTTGAATTATCATATATTTCATATTTAAAATACACCCAACAGTTTGAGATCTAGCTAATTATTCTGCCTAGTGAACTGTATAAATAAAGCAATGCATGTTGGGATATAAATTTCTCAATAGGCTAATCAACATACTAGAAAGTCTAAATAGCAAAACTGAGTTACTATGAAATCTTTTATAAATAAATATGGAATTATGCCTTCCTTTTCCTACAAATCCTCCAACAAAGTAATCAAATTTTGAAAAAATAAAAACTATAAAATACCACGCTAGATAAGTTCCACAAGTTTTTTGGTTACCTTTACTTTATCTCTTCTCAAGCAACAGAATAGACAATTTTCATCAAAAGTCCAATCAGAAATGTTTTCAGGTTCACAGTCTGCAAAAATAGTTGGAATACTAAATTAACAGTCATGAAAAGGAATTTTTCAGGAAACAAATGAGAACATCAAAAATATTTATTTTAACAAAAACAAAACCCTAGTGGTAGTGGTAGACAGATTCCTTATTTGTCTTAAAATTCTTAATAACTGCTCACTAGTTAATAGACCTTATTAACACACATATTTGCATTATCAACTAAACACAAAAAGATGCTTACAGGGATATGTTTAACTCACATAAAATTGAATAAAAAGAAGGAGACGGAGGCTTAAATCACAAAAGTATCATATATGTCACCAGGAAGAATGTGAAATACCAAAAGAAAAAATAAAGAACTTGAATACCTTTAAATAAACTGAGATCTTTTAATAATGCAGGTCCAAACAGCCCTTCAAGAATACTTTCAAACCCTGAAAGGATGAAAAAAAATCCGTATTACAATAATACTCCCTATGGTAACGCAGTATCAATCTGTTGCTGAAAAAACGATAGTGTATTCTTCCAGTTCTCAAGGATCCCTGGGTTATTATTGAAGGGATGCTGAGGAAAGAGTGTCAATGACAAATTTAAAAGAAGCATTTGCATTTCTGTCCATCATTAACATTCAATACAAATTCAGAGCACATTCAAGAACAATACAAAACAGACAACACTAGAAATAACCAATGAAAGAATGGAAATTCACGGGTTCTCTTACCATTTTACAAAATCCCAAATACCTCTTTGCATAAATGCCCAAACTCCATTTTTAAAAAGGCACCTTTCCCAATAAAAGGTCAAATTGTTTCAAAATTTCCACAGCATTCTAGATTAACCTAAATAGCATGTTTCTGAATATCAACTGAGATCACAGGTTTTTCAAACTAACAGTTTTTAAAGAAGGAAAATCCTCACCGAGAACACCATTATCATAAAGAAAGAGGCCCTAACATAATATTTTAAAAGAAAAACACCTTTGTAATTATTTCACATTGCCACAACAACTACTTGTTGGTTCTTTTATGAAGGTAGAACTCACTAATTATACACACAAAAAATTCAAATATACCTATACATAAATATTTAAATGTTATCACCCTTTACCAGTATTAAAAAAACACTTTTCTGATTTATTACCTCAAATATTGCTGATCAACTCAATGAAAAACAATTTAAAAATCTTGGCCATCTTGCTGTTTCTTATGGTTCATTAAGAGAAAAAGGAAGGGAAAAGAAGAAAGGAATCAGACTGTACCTTTATATAACATAACAGAAATAATGGGTTAAGAGTAGTGGTTCCCAAACTATGGACCTCATTGGGAGCTCAAACAGTTACAATGGGTCCATGAATCCATATGTACTTAAAGCATGAGCTTCAGAAAGAATATGTCTTGTGCATAAATTCAGTGTACACAGTACCTTTCAAATGCATAAAAAATGTTACTGTAATTAAGAAAATACAAAAAGTGTTAATGAATTTCTAGTATGTACAATGTATTTTGGGGCACTATGTACAGTCTACTATCACTTACAGGTTTATAATTAAAAAAAAAAAGTTACAATGGAGTATTATTCAGCCAGCAAAAAGAATGAAATCTTGCCAATTGCAAGGACGTGGATATATTACTATACTAAGTGAAATAGTCAAAGACAAATATCATATGATCTCACTCCTATGTGGAATTTAAGAAAGAAAACAGATGAACATATGGGAAGGAGGGAGGGAAAGGGACAGGGAAATAAACCATTAGAAAATCTTAATGACAGAGAACAAACTGAGGATTGATGGAGGGATATGGGTGGGGGGATGGGATAGATGGGTGAAGGGTATCAAGGACGGCACATTTTGTGATGAGCACTGGGTGTTATATGTAAGTGATAAATCACTGAATTTTACTCTAGAAACCAATATTGGACTGTATGTTAATTGAGTAAAACTTAAATTAAAAAAAAAAATTTAAGGACGCCTGGGCGGCTCAATGGGTTAAGCGTCTGCCTTTGGCTTGGGACATGATCCCACGGTCCTGGGATTGAGTCTCGCATTGGGCTCCTTGCTCAGCGTGGAACCTGCTTCTCCCTTTGCCTGCCGCTCCTCCTGTTTGTGCTCACTCGCTCTCTGACAAATAACTAAATAAAATCTTAAAAAAATAAGAATAAAATAAAATTAAGTACTCTTATGCTCAAAAGGGAGAGAGACCCACTAATTTAAAATACTATACCCAAGTGGATACATGAGGTCCACACACAGAGTTAGCATTTCCTTACCACAAATACAATCACCATAAAGGGTTTGAAAGATAAAGGGGTAGAAAAGATGGTCCTTAGAAACAGTATTTTAGGGGCGCCTGGGTGGCTCAGGTCATGATCCCAGGGTCTTGGGATCGAGCCCCGCATCGGGCTCCCTGCTCAGCAGGAAGCCTGCTTCTCCCTCTTCCACTCCCCCTGCTTGTGTTCCCTCTCTCGCTGTGTCTCTGTCAAATTAAATAAATAAAATCTTAAAAAAAAGAGAGAGACAGTATTTTATCTCATTAAATAATACAGGAATGCCTGGCAAGCTCAGTCAGTGGAGCATGAGACTCTTGATCTCAGGGCTGTAGGACTGAGGCCCATGCTGGGTGTAGAGATTACTTAGAAATAAGACCATAAAAAATAAAAAAGATTTAAATTTAAGAATAATAATGCAGTGTAAGGGATTTTTTTGTCCACAGTATTAAGCCATTTTTTCAACAGAGTAATCTCTAGAGTTTGCATTATCTACACTGTAGTTAAACAGCTGATTTTTCTACACTGTTTTCTAGATTCTAGATTTTTCATTTATTATGAAGGAGCGATTGTTTCTCAACTCTAATTTCTTCCCATCAAAATTATTCCAAGGACATTAACAAAAGCAAGCTACCTATTCAAGCAAACTGGAGTTATCTGTGCCTGTTTATTATTGCCTACTATAATTAGAACATTTTCCACTAATTTACTACAGCCTCTCTTCCCCACACTGGGGAGGAGAAAGGGTTCAACTGGGGTTTAGAGGTTAAGGAGATGGTGGTAAGAAAACGAAAAAGGAATTGCTAGATCCTAGCTATCTGGGGCCTACAAACTAGATATTCTCAACACTAGTTCTTTTTTTTCTTCCCTTAAACGAATCCCATAGCTTGTCTCCAATTCTAAAACCCTCCTATTTTACAAATATTAATGAAAGCATTTTATTATCTTGAAAGTACCAAGTATGCACTGCAATTAGCTAAAGGAGATTACAGGTGGCTCTTGTCCCAAAGAGCGTTATCTAATATGCTTTCACTTGGGTTTGTATGAAATTACAACAAATTCCAAACTTACAAGTATAAACTCCTGAAAAGGAAAAATGTAAATATAGCAAGAAATAATACTCAGAACAAAAAAAAGCTTTGAAAAAGAAATTTATAAACATTACAAAAGATAACAGAACCTGAAATAAGAAAATAAAAACTTCATCAATAACACACAGACACTAGCAAAAACTGAATCACCTATCAAAAAGCCATGAAAGGGAAAAGACCAAAAGGAATCAAACAAGAAAAAGACTGGTGCTTTAAACATAATAATTCTGATCAAAAAAGCAACTGTAAACAGGTCACCCCTATTTTGCTCATATCTGTAACATACGTTAAACCTCACAAATATTATCAATTAGAAACTATAAAGCCATATTCTGCTACCCTCTGTTAAATGAATTTAATGCTACTCAGTTTTATGAATATTAAATATTGAATTTAGCAGTTGCATAGCAACAAGAAATGGCTCGTGTGCTATGCTTGACATTAACAAAAAGCAAATAAGGGAAGAACAAATGTATTCAAAATTTATACCATGATCTCACAGAAAAGCCATGAGATCAATAACAAAATACCATGGAAAATTAAATAAATACTGAAAAAGACAGCTATGTCATTATGTTCAAACACTAGGGCTTGAAAAGCATCTTTATGTAATACATTACATAGAAGAAAATATTAATAATTTTATAGGACATAACTAGTGTCCCAAGAATTCCTATCCAACATCACAAATGGTCCCAAACTTGGTCTCCAGTCTCTTCCTCACAGCAACCTCCACTGTGTTTTTTCAGACTATTCCTAAAACACTGCTTTTTGACAATGCTACCATCTATTCAGAGAAATTCTACTTTGTTTAAAAAACAAATCCCAAATTCTTAAGTCCAATAATCAAAGTTGCTTATAATTTGGCTCCAAGTTACCATTAGCAGCCTTATTTTCCAGAGCTTTGTGCTCATTCTCTCAGCTCCAGCCACATTGGTATTCTGATGTATTTAGTCATCACTTCTACCTCCTACTATTTTCTCAAGCCTTTCCACCTCATCTCTGCCCAAATATTATCTCCTTCAAGGCACTCTTCAGTTTGTTCAACAAATACATATTTATTTAATACATATTAACTGACAGCCTACCACCTACCAGGACAGCGGCAGGCACTGAGCAGGCAATGGTGAACAGACATAGTACCTGCCCTCATGAAGCTTGGGTTTCCAGTTTTCTTATCCTCAGAATTCACTTATCACTCTCTCCTTTTAAATAAATGTCAATTGTTTATGTTTCATTTTCTGCACATGCAAAGCCCTGTTTATGCAAGTATTCTGTCAAATAAAATTTATCATAGGCTATCTAAGCCTTTTTTTTTTTTTTTAAAGATTTTATTTATTTATTTGACAGAGAGAGACACAGCTAGAGAGGGAACAGAAGCAGGGGGAGTGGGAGAGGGAGAAGCAGGCTTTCTGTGGAGCAGGGAGCCCGATGCAGGGCTTGATCTCAGGACCCTGGGATCATGACCTGAGCTGAAGGTAGACGCTTAACGACTGAGCCACCCAGGAGCCCTGCAAGTATGATTTAGATCGAAGAGGGAATATGTGAAAAATTTTAATCTTCTATCTTTGTTTTTGAGAACTATATGATTAATCAGAAGCTAAAAACCAGGCATGTAGAATCCTAGTATAAGAGAAAAAAAAAATGGGAAACAGGAAGACCTGCCTAGCCTTCCTGGAGCATTAAATCTCCTTGAGCAGGTAAGACATAAATGTATGAAAAGAAAAGGCTTAGGGACGTCTGGGTGGCTCAGTCGTTAAGCGTCTGCCTTAGGCTCAGGTCATGATCCCAGGTTCCTCAGCTCCCTGCTCCGCGGAAAGCCTGCTTCTCCCTCTCCCACTCCCCCTGCTTGTGTTCCCTCTCTTGCTCTGTCTCTGTCAAATAAATAAATAAAATCTTTTAAAATAAATAAATAAATACAGATCAATCAATCATGCTCGCTACCTCTTTATTTGTAACCAAAAGAGGAAAAGCAGGTTATGAAAAATAACAAGACAGGAATTTCAAATACAAAGCAAACCTCAGTAAGCAATATAGTCTGTACTTTTGAAATAAAGAAACTATTATGGATGGAATGAAAAAAAGGGTTCATGAGTCTTGGGAACCTTTTCTCTGAGGAAACCAGTATAGAGATTAGCAGTTTGAGAGACAAAGAGGTCTGAAGGAAAACTAGGAGCACATCAGAAAATTAGCAATTTTTACATCAAGATCCTTGGGTATCTTGTAAAACCTGGTATTTGGTATAAAAGAGCTCAATCTCCAATGGAATATTATTATTTGATAAAATAGCTTGCTGGTAACAATCATCAACTAATGTCCTGGTAAAAGGGGGACTGACAATGTCTGGAGTTCTTTGCTTAAAACTCAGGTGTAGAACTTGAAACCAGCACACTGAACTCCATTATAAGGGAGCTCTAAAACAACTGAAAAGCACCAGATGATATAATCTTTTATATTTTATCCAAGGTAATATAAGGTAAAGAATCACTTTTTACTAATGTTCCAGCTTTCCCAGTGTATCATATAACCAAAGAAATGTGGATGGATTCTACAGATAATAAAAAAAAACAGGCTCCTCTTTTCATTACTTAAGGCAATCCACCTCCTCCCCGCCCAGTGCTGGACAACTGTGTTCACTAAGAGTTCTTTCTCTCTCCCTTAGCATCTGCTCCTGGCCCATGCACTCTGAAGAGCCCAATTGCTGGCACACTTACCACCCTCCAAATTACTCAGCACAAGAACTGATGAAAAAACCTGACCAGATACAATGAAGAAAAACAATAATCTAATTACAACTAATGGCCCAAACTGAAATGAAATTAAGAAAAAATACTAGAACTTGAAGAAAAAATATAAATAGTATTTCTACTGAGACAGGGAAGAACAGCATTTTAAAAAGAGCATGCTACTTTGAAAAAAGTAAAGAATATGTGCTTAGTAGAGAAGGAAAAAAAACTTGTCAAAATAACTACACAGAGGTATTATGTAGAAAAATATATAATAAATTAGTGACTTAAAAAACTAAAGAAATGTCCTCATAATATATGGTGAATCTGAAGCCACAGAAATCATGAGGTGGCCAGGACATTCAATAATGTAAAACACAATTTCCAGAACAAGAAAAAAGCAAAGAATATAAATTTTCACAAAGGAAAGCAGAAGGAGAACAAGAAGAAAACTTTCCAATGTTGAAAACTATCTTGAGTCTTCATAGCAAAGGGGCTCTGAGAAATACTGAGGCAGAATACTCAGGGGGGAAAAAGCATGTATATAGAGTACTTTCCTGGCAAAAATATCTCAATTTCAAGAATAAAAGTTTAAAAGTTCCAAATAAGGGGAAAACTTTCCTTTTCTTACTTAGAATAATAGAAAAGAGATTTAGACTGCCAGTCATTTCATTAGTAAAAGGAAATGCTAAAAGCCAATGGAGGTATGTTTACAAAATTCTGAGTATAAAACAAAAACAAAACACTTTTTTAGCCAGTCTATTATTCAAAGACATGGGTAAAAGAAATTACTAGATATGCTCTGATTTGAAAAGCAGGACAGCATTCACTCTGGGGTAAGAGTTAAAGTAGTTCAGCTAATAAAAAGTTATTCAGAACAAAGACCTCCTAAGAAAACACTGTTTATATAAAAAATAATGGTAAGCAATATACCAGTAAAATTAACAGTTAAGTGTAAATAATTGTTACTAAAACAGGGGTTCGGTTTAATATAATGGATAAAAAAGAACTCTTTAAATAGATGAACACAATATAATTTTTAAAATGAATGATTTAGGAATAACATCCCAAATTATTACAACGAAATCTTAGGTGAAGAAGTAAGAGTAAGATATGCTTAAGTATGTTAAAATCAAGTGTGTATGTGGGATAAGGGGGCAATTTATAATAGTCATTAATCTTTGATGTTAAGAAAATGTAGGTTTGGGGCGCCTGGGTGGCTCAGTTGGTAAGCATTTGCCTTCGGCTCAGGTCATTATCCCAGAGTCCTGGGATAGAGCCCTGCATCAGGCTCCCTCCTCAGCGGCGAGCCTGCTTCTCCCTCTCCCACTCCCCTGCTTGTGTTCCCTCTCTCGCTGTGTCTCTCTCTGTCAAATAAATAAAATCTTAAAAAAAAAAATGAAAGTTTAAGATAAATTTGCTTAAAATGTATGAGTAAAGCTGAAGAATTTCCAAACCACCCAAAGAAATAAAGAACAGTAACAAAAAAGGTCAACTATAAAAGTAAATAAAATTAAAAATTAAACAAAAAGCAAGCATACTAAACAAGAAACAAAAAACAACTTCAGGAATAATACCAAACAGGTACACATTACGATAAATATTAATTGACTGGATTAATTAAGTGAAAACGTTGTGACATAGGGTATAGCAATATGCAGTTTATAATGAGCTTACAGTGACAAAGATACGTTGAAACTGAAGAGGCAAAGAGAAAAACATTAGAAAAAAGAAAGCAATAAATTACTAGGTGGCAATAACAATATCAGAAAAAGAAGAATTCAAGAATAAAAGCATAAAACAAAATAATGAATTTTTACTATTACTAAAATGGTAATTTTTTTAAAAAAGATTTGAGAGAGTGTGCATGTGAGCATTAGCGGGAGCACAGGGGTTGCGGGGGAAACTCCAGCAGACTCTTGCTGAGTGAGGAGCCCAATGCGGGCCCAATCCCAGGGGCTTAAGATCAGGACCTGAGCCAAAATCAACAGTTGGACACTTAACTACTGAGCCACCCAGAGGGTAATCTGTTTCATGAGTAAAATGGACCAGTAATTTTTCTCATACTATCTCTATTTGGGTTTGGTATATGACTTCACAGAACTGAGATATATTCTTTTTTTTTTTAAGATTTATTTATTTATTTGAGAGAGAAAGAGAGCACATGAGAGGGGGGAGGGTCCGAGGGAGAAGCAGGTTCCCTGCCGAGCAGGGAGCTGGATGCGGGACTCGATCCCAAGACTCCAGGATCATGACCTGAGCCGAAGGCAGTCGCTTAACCGACTGAGCCACCCAAATGGCCCTATTCTCTCTTTTTCTATTTTCTGGAAGAGGTGACAGACACTCTTCCTTAAAAGTTGAGATAAACCCACATGTAAAACCATCTGGGGTGTTTTCTTTGAGAGAAGAACTCTATTAAACTTATTTAATAGTTATAGAACCGTTCAAGCTTTGTTATTTCCTTCTTGAGTCGGTTTTGGAAAGTTATATTTTTCTTTTCTTTAATTTCAAAATTATTGACATAAAACTGATAGTATTTTCCTTCATCCTCTTTGTACTTGTAAAATATACATAATATAAAATTTACCATTTTAGCCATTAAGTGTACCATTAAGTATATTTGTAGTTTTTACATCATCCATCTGCAGAACTTTTTTATCTGCAAAACTGAAACACTATTCAACAACTGCTCCTTATTCCCCCGTCCCAGCCCTGCCAAACACCATTCTATTTTCTATCTCTATGAAATGCGACTTCTCTAAGTACCTTTTAAGTAGATCTCACAGTATTTATCATTTTGTGACTGGCTTGTTTTACTTAGCATAATGTCATCAAGGTTCATGGATGCTGTACCACGTGACAGAATTCCCTTCCTTTTCAAGGCTGAATAATATTCCACTGATACACAGATTATATTTTCTTTAATCTATTCCTCTATCTATGGACACTTAGGATGCTTCCACCTTCTGGCTATAGTAAATAATGCTATAAATCTCTTATCTTTTAAATCTTTTACTTTATCTCTAGTTAGCCTTCATTTTTGTAATATTATTTGTCTTTTACTCCTTGATCAATCTTGTTAGATTATTTTCTTATTCCCCATCGCCCACCTTTGACTTTTTTTATCTTCTCTATCCTATCTTTGTTTTTCGGTTCATTAATTTTCACTTTAAGTCTCATTATCTTTGTGAGTTTATTCTGTTGTTCTTTTTCTAACTTAAGACAGAAGTTTAGTTCACTTATTTTCAGGTTTTCCTGTTTTTTTTTAAAAACAAAGTATTAAGTAAAATAATGATTTACGAGAAGTAGACCTTTAATTATTTTGTATTAAGAAGTAATCTAGCATAAATACAATGTAGTACGTATCTATACAATGGAATGTTATTACAATATGGATGAATGAATTTCAAAATACTATGCTAATTGAAAAAGGCCGGAAAAAGAAGACCACAATACTATATGATTCAACTTATACGAAATGTCCAGAAAAGACAAATCTATATAAACAAGAGACTAGTGGTTTCCTACAGGTAGGAGCGAAAATAGCAATGACTGCAAAAGAATACTTTTTTCTGAAGTGATGGAAACATTCTAAAATTTGATTTTGGTGATGGTTGCACAACTCTGTAAATATAATACAAATCACTTAAAATGGGTGAATTGTAAGCTGTGTAAATTATATCTCAATAAAGCCATTAAGTAATCTAAGCACGTCTGATAAATATGTGTAATGTTTTAAGAAAATGTTGCCTAGGGGCACCTGGGTGGCTCAATCAGTTAAACATCTGCCTTTAGCTCAGGTCATAATCCCAGGGTCCTGGGAAAGAGAGACCCACATCGGGGTCCTGCTCAGTGGGGAGCCTCCTTCTCCCTCTCCCACTCCTCCCTCTGCTTGTGCTCTCTCTGTCAAATAAATAAATAAAATTGTGAAAGAAAGAAAGAGAAAGAAAGAAAGAAAATGCTGCCTATTACAGAGATAACCTTGTAATTCTAATTTAATATGTACAATTGAATTAGGCTGAAATCTTACTAAGTTTGCACACTGTATTTAGATACTTGTACAACTTAAGACAATCACATTTATAACTTCAAATTATTAGACTCCCATGATTTACTTAAGTACTTAGGGAGACTGTTAAATATCTAAAGAGAAAATATAAAAATTTTAATTCATAGTTACAAATTAAAATGTTTTAAAAAGTTAAACAAATACTTATTACAAGTTTAAAATTAGAATAAGATCCATATTTTAGGAAAACTAGGTTTTACATGTGTAACTTTAAATAAAGTGAACATTAAAGTAGAAATCAAGGTATGCATTATCTTTTATATACAAAGCCAACTTAAAGGATATTATTTTTTAAATCTCACATTTAATAACAAGAACCAATCAAGTGTTATTACAGAGTTCAGCAGTGTGGGAACAGAGGATGTATTTAAAATATATGCCCTGCCATTAAGATTTACACACATTTCTGCTACCATGCATATACTGATAACTCTCCAGTCTCTTATCTCTTGCCCCAGACCTTATTTCTAACTGCCTGCTTCATTCACATCATCACCAAGACATCCCAAATACCTCAAAAAGTCCAAATCAAAATCATTTCATTCCTTTTACCTCATCTCAACCAGTGATTCCTTCTTTATTCCTTACCAGAAAAACGGCATCCCTAAATCCTTCACCCTAAATCATGCAGATTACAAATCTAAGTCTGTCTGATTCCATTTTTCCCTAAGTCAGTCATCAAGTCTTCTGGTCAGTGAGTACTATCCATTCCAATTCAGAAAGATCCATCCAAATCTATTCTCTTTTTTCTACCCCTAAATTCAGGCCTTCACCATTTTTTACCTTAATAATTACATGTTCATGTTACCACTGAGTCCTTAGTTGGCATCAAGCACGCCCTGTATCAGGTACTTCATACCCACTATAACACATCTTCAGAGGAACACTGTCAGGTAGATATTATTACTACCTAGTACAGATAAGAAAGCTGAAAACCAAAGCAGCTAATTTTTTCATACAACTGCAAAGAGGCAGAGCCTAAGGTTTAAAACCAGGACTGTAATTCTACAACCCAGGCTCTTTTGAATTCATCCACTGCCTACTAATGACCTCTTCTAACTTTTCATTAATTTTACTATTTCAGCATCCCCTATATGACCATTTTCAGCACAACCCATCCTTCACACTGCTGCCAAACTTCTCCCATCTTTTCTCAGTTTTAAAAACCTTTGATGGTTTCCAATGATACTAGTGAAGACTTCAAATTCCTGGATGACATCCAACAACACTGAGGGTCTGTCTAGTCTCAACCTACCTTTTTAATCTCCCATGACACCATTTTCGGTCTACATACACTATGCTCTAGTCAGAACTGATTTATCAATCACTACGTACATGTCAATACTTCCATGCCTTTTAAGCACAGCATGTCTTTTACCTAGAATGTTCTCCAGCAACCCTCAATCTAGTTTGTTCTAAGGCATCCTTATCTCATCCCTCAAGCCTCAGGCAAAGTTAGGAACATCCTCACCAGTGCTGCTTATACTACTACTTATAAACTATTCTATAGTTATTTTTTGGCATTTTATCCACTAGATTTTGTGCAAAGAACCAGAGCCTATTATGTCTCTCTCTTAATATCAGCCTGTTTCTTAAACTGCAGTCAATAAATGTTTGTTGAATGGTTGTAAACACACCCTTCCTAATTCCTATACTCATATTTACCTGAGTGGTCTGAGATTTCAGAATGACTCCATTTTGTGTCTGGCTTGTTGAAGACCCAAAGAAATAGTTAAATACAATAAATAAAAACAGAAGAGTAATTGGTATCTGATAGAAGAAAAGATGATTTTCTGCTTGACTTCAACTAAGTTCCCTGTATCTGTGAACTAAAACCAGAACATAATTAAGGGCTTGCTTTGCTGGCCCATGGAGATGACAGAACACTTTTTTTTGTACAAAGCTGTAATCACAGCAAAGACAGAAACTGAGAAAGATGAGGTCCTGAAAAATAACGGTATTAATACATTAAGAAGGGGAAAGGAATACGTATTGAGTAGCTGGAACATTACCAAAATAATTTCATATAATTATATTTACATACATAATGCCATAAATGAGATTCCAAGATGTTAAGTAACCAAAAGCACAAAGATAGTAAGTAGCTAGATCAGATGAATTTAGTTCTTTGGAAATCCAAGGGCAGTTTGGGTTCATTTTTTCTGTTACATCAAACTGTCTTGGGTAGAGTAATTATGCTAAAAAGAAGCCATTTAAATGCAAATCTGAAGTTGATTAGGAATGAGTCAATTACACCAGGAGTTCACAATCTGTGGGCCACAATTCCTTAGAGGAACTCCATCATTACAAGGTCAGTAAATCCATATGAGCACTGTTTGTAAATTAAATAAAAATGTGCTTGTATGTACAGCCACTATTTGTCCAAATGCCATTTTGCTGTGAACAAAATACATATTTCTTAAAAAGCATTACTGAATTCATAATAGCCTTTTGTTACTACATATTTTCTCAAACATACTAAAAATGTACGACAAGGTGGGAAATTGGCAATTTCTTTTGCTCTTTTTTTTTTTAGACTAAATAGAAGTTTTCTATTGTTTCTGAGCCTCCTTTTCTTGGTGGACTATATAGATACTGAGTGTCCACTAAGAGTCAGACACTAGGGATGCAGCTGTGAACAGTACAGACAATAGTTCCTATCACGGAACTTTTTAATTCTGACAAGACGACAAATGATATAAATGATGATGATGATGATGATGTGTGATAAGGGTAAGTAAAAGAAGTAATGGTTGAAGAAGAAAAGAGCAGAGTAAGGGGATAACAACTAAGCCCTGATAAGCCCTGATAAACCCTGACTGATAGATAACACTGAGTAATGTTGGGCAGAGACTCAGGAAGGAGAATCTTTAGAGAGGTCATTTAAAGACTTTAAGCGCCAACATTTTTGAGCACTGAATGAAGTAAGGGAGTGAGCCACATAGATAACCAAGACAGGAACAGTCTAGGCAGAGGGAACAGTGCTGGAGCAGCATACAGTATGAGCTACAGTATATTTGAGAAAGAGCAAGAAAGCTGATATGGTATCAGCAAAGTGAATAAGGTAGAAAGTAGGAGATGAAGTCAGAAATCTAGAGGCAAGATCCTGTAGGCCATGGTGAGGATTTTGAATTTAACAGAAATCAACTAGTTTTACATTTGGGTACTGGGGGAGGTGTAACATGATCAGATTTATATTGTTTAAGATTCCCAGGTGGGTGCACAGATAACTGATTATGAGGAAAACATTACTTTTTAAAGATTTTTTAATTTATCCATTTGTCAGAGAGAGAGAGAAAGAGGGAGTGAGCACACACAAGCAGGGGGAGTGGCAGGCAGAGGGAGAAGCAGACTCCCTGCTGAGCAAAGAGCCTGATGCAGGACTTGATGCTAGGACCCTGGGATCATGACCTGAGCCAAAGCAGAGGCTTAACTGACTGAGCCACCCAGGTGTCCCAAGAGGAAAACATTATTAAAGGACTATTATTACTATAGCTTTGGCAAGAGATGATGGTGGCTTGAACTAGTATGGGAGTCATGAAGGTAGAGAGTAGGGGCTGGATACAGAGTGTGGAATGGGAAGGAAAGGTGTTAAAAACAATACTTAGGGGCGCCTGTGTGGCTCAGTTGGTTAAGCGACTGCCTTTGGCTCAGGTCATGATCCTGGAGTCCCGGGATCGAGTCCCACATCGGGCTTCCTGCTCAGCAGGGAGTCTGCTTCTCCCTCTGGCCCTCTTCCCTCTCGTGCTCTCTATCTCTCATTCTCTCTCTCAAATAAATAAATAAAATCTTTTAAAAAAAAACAATACTTAGGCTTTTGGTATGAGGACTGAGTGAATGGTAATGTAACATTCTAAGATGGACACGACTAAAGGAAAAACAACTTCGGCAGAGAGAAATCTAGTTCAGTTTTGGACATGTTAAATCTGACATGCCTTTTAGAAACCAAAGTGGGTATGTGCAGAAGGCAACTGAATAGGCGGGTTTGAATTTAAAAGGATACACTGGCATCAAGGATATAAAATTGGAAATCATTAAAATACAGATAGAATTTAAGGCCTTAGAACGAGATCACATTTGGTTAATGAGGGCAGATAAAATGAAAAGAGGGAAGAGGACTGAATACTGAAGTATTCCAGTGTTTATCAATTAGGAAGAAAAAAGGGACTGAAGTATGACCAGGTCTTATTTATGGTTATATTTCCAGCATCTGTCAAACAACTTAGTTGTAAATACTCAAAAAATACTACAGCTGATCTGAACTAGTACATGACATGTAATTAAAATAAATGCATATCCGGGGCACCTGGGTGGCTCAGTCATTAGGCGTCTGCCTTCAGCTCAGGTCATGATCCCAGGGTCCTGGAATCGAGTCCCGCATCGGGCTCCCTGCTCCATGGGAAGCCTGTTCCTCCCTCTCCCACTCCCCCTGCTTGTGTTTCCTCTCTCGCTGTCTGTCTCTCTCTTTCCCTCTGTCAAATAAATAAATCTTTAAAAAAAAAAAAATAAATGCATATCCTACCTCTCCACCTCTCATACAAGAGATGATCTTGAAAGGGAACCATATCCCTTTCAATATAATCAAACACATTTCTTTAAATATCTCTAATATGCATGTTTAAAAAAAGCACTACTTTATAACACATTTCCAACATACCTTAATATATGGCAGTACAAAAGATCAAACTTACTGAAATAAGCTTCCGCATATTTTAGAAAATTTTAAATTACACCCAAAGTTTGAGTTAGACTTTTGATTTTTATATACACATTTACATAGAAAGTAAATTCTTAATAGTCTTCCTCTGCTCAAAAACGTTCAATGGACTACCTACTGCCTGCAGAATAAAATCCAAACTATGAAGTACGGCATTTAAATCATTCTAGATATGAACCGTTTCAACACTCACTCTCCCAGTTTCCCTCAAGGACACTCAACTATTCTGTTTCTTGAATACAACTTGCTTTTGCTTGTCTTAATCCCTCTTCTCATCCTGTTCCTTCTGTCTAAAAAGCCTTCTCTCAAATCTCAATAGTCTTGATCCTGCTTTGTCTTCAAGGCCACACAGATCAAAAGTCCCTCCCAACTGTTATCTTTCCTTTCAAATGACTCCCAATATCCTTCACTTTATCTGTCCTTAATTTTCAACATGAATGCATATGTTTTATGTATCCTACTGAATTCTACACTCAGTGTTACACTAGTACTTAGGAAGTAACAGACTAGTGGTTAAAAGCAAGGACTCTGGAGCCAGATAACCAAGGTTCAAATTTCTGACTTTGCCATTTAACAGTTCTATGGCCTTAGGTAAGTTGTCTTATTTATTCCTCACTTTCCTTGGCTATAAAATTGTTTTGATCTAAAAAAAATTAAGATAATTAAATATTTTCAAACTGTTTGGAATTGTATCTGACACTATAATAGAAGCACTATATTATGAAGTGTTTGAGGAAGAAGGTTGTGTTTTGTAATTCTTTTTCCTTACGATTTAAAAGACAACTACATATAACAGTAAGTTTATGTTGATGGGTTGGAAAATCAACAAGGAAAACTGGAAAATAAAATGCCACATTTCTACCCAGGAGGATGGGCAGCTAACTGTACTTGGGAAGTGGGGGAAAGGAAGGTTACAGATACAACTTAGATGGTGGTAAAGTTGAAGAGTGTATTACAATTAATGTTAATCATCACAGCCTGTATAGGAATAGACTTTCTAAACTACTAGGGAGAGGGAGGGAATCTGTCAATATAACCACAGACAGGAAGAGGTGGGGTGAAAGTAATAGCAAAGCACAAGAAAAAAGATGGCAGGATAAGTTAAACAAACAAACAAAAAAAAGCAAAAGTTGAACTTATTCAAGGGATGTCTGGGTGGCTCAGTCAATTAACTGTCTGCCTTCGGCTCAGGTCATGATCCCAGGGTCCTGGGATCAGGTCCCACATGGGGCCCAGCAGGGAGCCTGCTTCTCCCTTTGCCTGTCACCCTCCCTGCTTGTTTGCTCGCTCGCTCTCTGACAAATCAATAAAATCTTTTAAAAAAAGAGACAGAAGGATATTCAATTTTATGATCTGTCATGATGTGAAACCTGAATCTTTATAGTAAATCTTTTTCCTTTAGAAAAATTTATGTTACTGAGCATATAATATATAAAGATGTAATTTATGACAATAACAGAATAAGGGAACAGAATTACACAGGAGCAAAGTATTTTGTATACAATTGTAACTAAGTTGTTATTAATTTGAAGTAGAATTTTATAAATTAAGATGTTAATTATATATCCCCAGGGCAAGCACAAAGAAAATCACTGTAAAATCGTACAGTAAAAGGGGGGAATTAAAATGTTACACTAGAAAATACTTATATAACACTCTCTGAAGGCAGTAATGGAGGGCTTTAAGAACAAACTGATAGAAGACATGTAGAAAACAAATAGCAAAATGACAAAGATTCTTAACAGTAATTACATTAAATGTAAATGGATGGATTAAACTCTCCAATTAAAAGGCAGAGATAGGCAGAATGGATTAAAGAAACATGATTCAACTACATGGTGTCTACGAGACTCACTTTAGATCCAAAGACACAAACAGGTTGAAAGTAAAAAGAAAAGACAGTACATGAAAATAGCAACTGCAAGAGAAATAAGAGTGTATACACCCATATCAGACAAAATACATGTTAAAGCTTGTTACAATAGACAAAGATATATAAGTCAATCTATCAAGAAGATTTAACAATTAAAAACACAAATCCACCTAACAACAGAGCTCGAGAACATATGAAGCAAAAAAACGACGGAACTGAAGGGAGAAACAGCTCAACAATAATTGTAGACTTCAGCATCTCACTTGCAATGATGGATGAAACAACTAGGTAAAAGATACAAAGGAAAGAGGACTTAACACCATAAATCAACTAGACCTAAAAGACATACAAAGAACACTGCACCCAAAAAAAAGCAGTATACATTTGTCTCAAGTGCACATGGAACATTCTCCACAGTAGACCACGTGTTAGGGCACCAAAAAAAAGTATCGATAAATGTAAAAAGTTGGAAATCATACAAAGTCTCTTCTTCAACAATAACGCAATGTGATTAGAATCAATAATAGGGAATTGAGGGAATTGCAAAACTCACAAATATGTGGAAACTGAACAACACATTCTTAATCAATGACTCAAAAAAAGTAATCACAATGAAAATTAGAAAATACATTGAGAAGAATTAAAAAAAGCCACAACATACTAAAACATATGGGATGCAGCAAAAAGCAGTGCTCAGAGAGAAATCTACAACTGTGAACACCTACATTAAAAAAGAATATCACAAATCAACAACCTTGTACTTTAAGGAACTAGAAAAAGATGAAGAAACTAAATGCAAAGCAAGCAAAAGAAAGGCAATAAAAGGCAGAGATTTAAAAAAAAAATTAAAATGGACAAATTCCTACAAACTGCCAAAGATGACTCAAGAAGAAATAAAAATCTGATCTATAATGAGATTAATAATAATAATAAAAAAACCCTGACAAAGAAAAGCCAAGACCCATATGGCTTCACTGATAAATTCTCCCAAATATTTAAAGAAGAAATAATACCAACGCTCTTCACTCTTCAAAAAAATGGAAGAGAAAAGAATACTTCCTAGTTCATTCCATAAGGTTGGTATTTCCCTGACACTGTAAGACAAAGACTTCACAAGAAAACTACAGACCAAGATCTCTCATGAATACAGATGCAAGAATCCTCAACAGAACACTAGCAAACCAAACTCAGCAGCATATTAAAAGGACTATACACCATGGATTTACCCCAGGAATGCTTGGTAGCTCAATCAATTTAAAAAAAAATCAATCACCATAGTAATAGAATGAAGTGGGGGGAATAACATGATCACCTCAACTGACACAGAAAAAACATTTGACAAATTCCAGCATTCTTTCATGCTAACACTCAATAATCTAGGAATAGAAAGGAGCTTTCACAACCTGATAAAGGACACCTATGAAAAACTCATGCCTAACATACTCAGTAAAAGACTGAAAAGCTTCCCATTAAGGTGAAGAACAAGACAAGGATGTTCATTCTTGCCACCTCATTCAACACTGTTTGGAACTTTTAGCCAGGGAAATTAGGTAAATAAAAGGCATCCAAATCAAAAGGAAGAAGTAATACTACCTCTTTTCACAGACAGACTCTTACATATAGAAAAATCCTAAAGAATCCACACAAAACTATATTAGACCTAACAAGCAAGTTCAGCAAAGTTGCAGGATACATGAGAAACATCAAAAAATCAGCTGTATTTCTATACATTAACAATGAACAATCCGAAATTAAGGAAACAATTCCATTTATTATAGTATCAAAAAAGAATAAAATACTTAGGAATAAATTTAACCAAGGAGGTGGAAGACTTGCACACTAAAAACTACAAAACATGAAATGCTGGAAAAAACTGAAGACATAAGTAAATGGAAAGATATCCCATGTTCTTGGATTAGAAAACCTAGTATTGTTTAGATGGCAATACAGCCCCACACACACCCCACAAAACTGATCTGTAGACTGAATGCAATACCTATTTTCTTGCAGTTTCTTGCAGAAACTGACAGGCTGATCCTAAAATTCATATGGACTTGCAAGGGAGCCCAAATCGCCAAAACAATCTTGAAGAAAGTTGAAAAAACAAAAACAAAGCTGGAGGATTCACACATCCTGATTTCAAAAATTATTACAAAGCCACAGTGTTGGCACAGAGATAGACATATAGACCAAAAGAACAGAACTCAGTGTCCAGATATAAACCACATATCAATGGTCAATTGATTTATGACAAGGATGTTAGGACTATTCAGTGGGGGAAAGAATCGCCTTTTCAACAAACAATGCAGGGACTACTAGACAACCATGTGCAGAAGAATGAAGCTGGACTCTTACCTCATACCATACATAAAAACTCCAAATGTATCAAAGATCTAAATGTAAGAGAGAAAATGATAAAATTCTAAGAAGAAAACGTAAGGGTAAAGCTTTGTGACTATGGATGTAGCAATGGATTCTTACATAACACCAAAAGCACAAGCAACAAAAAATTTTAAAATTTTAAACTTCATAAAAATTAAAAGCTTCTACGATTCAGAGCATACTATGAAGTGAAAAAACCCACAAAATAGGAGAAAATTTTTGAAATCATATGTCCAATAAGGGTCTAATATGTAGAATATGTGAAGAATTCTTACAATTCAACAAAATTCCAGATAAACCAATTTAAAAATAGGCAAAGGACTTGAATTCACATTTCTCCAAAGAAGATTTACAAATGGCCAACAAGTACATGAAAAGATGCTCAATATCATTAGTCACTAAGGAAATGCAAATCAAAACCATGAAATACTACTTCATACCCACAAGGATGGTTATTTATTTTTTAAAGATTTTATGTATTTATTGACAGAAAGAGAGCGAGCACCAAGTAGCGGGAGCAGCAGGCAGAGGGAGAGGGAGATCCTAGACCCCAGGATCATGACCCGAGCTGAAGGCAGACGTTCAATGACTGAGCCACCCAGGCGTTCTTAGGGTTTTTTTGTTGTGTTTTGTTTTTAAAGGAAATGTAAGAAGTGTTGGTGAAGGGCACCTGGGTGGTTCAGTCGTTGGGTGTCTGCCTTCGGCTCAGGATTACGATCCCGGGATCCTGGGATCGAGTCCCACATCCAACTCCCTGCTCGGCAGGAAGCCTGCTTCTCCCTGTCCCATTGCTTGTGTTCCTGCTCTCAAGCTCTGTGTCAAATAAATAAATAAATAAATAAATAAACAAACAAAATAAAATTAAATAAATAAATAAATAAATAAATAAATAAATAAATAAATAAATAAGAAGTGTTGGTGAAGATGTGGAGAAACTGGGTTTTTACATACTTCTGATAGGAATGCAAAATGGTGCAGATGCTGTGGAAAACAGTTTGGTGGTTCCCCAGAAAGTTAAAATAGAATTACCATGTGTCCTAACAATTCCACTCCCAAGTACAAATCTAAGAGAATGAAAACAGGTGTTCAAACAAAAATTTGTACATGAATGTTCAGACATGCATTATTCCTAAGAGCCAAAAAGCAGAAACACCCAGATGTCCATCAGCTGATGAATGATCACACAAAATGGGGCATGAGCATACAATGGAATAATATTCAGTGATAAAAGGGAATTATGGCCAGAATGTTTGTCCCCCCATTCATATGCTGAAAGCCCTAACCTCCAATACAAATGTATAATTTAATTAAGGTTAATTGAGGTTGTAAGAGAAAGGGGGCTGATCCAATAGGATTAGTGTCTAATAAAGAGAGACACCAGAGAGAGCCCTCCCCTCCTTCACACTCCAGCACAGAGGAAAGGCCATGTGAAGACACAGTGAAAAGATGGGCATCTATAAGCCAGGAAAAGAGGTATAAACGAGAAACGACCCTGCTGAACCTTGATCTGGGGCTTCCAGCCTCCAGACTATGAGAAGATCAATATCTTTTTAAGCCATCCAATCTTTTGTTATGGCAGCCTGTACTAATACAGGAATGAAATACTGATAATGTACTATAACACAGATGAATCTGAAAAATATAATGCTAAATTAAAGAAGCCAGACACAAAAAGCCTTATATTATATAATGACTGTTTACTTTTATTCTATTTAAATTCAATTAACATATAGTGTATTATTAGTTTCAAAGGTAGAGGTAAATGATTCATCAGTCTTATATAATACCCAGTGCTCATTCCATCAAGTGCCCTCCTTAATGTCCATCACCCAGTTACCCCATGTCCCCACCCACCCCCCTCCAGCAACCCTGTTTGTTTCCCATAGTTAAGAGTCTCTTGTGGTTGTCTCCCTCTCTGATTTCATCTTATTTTATTTTCCCCTCCATTTCCCTATGATCCTCTGTTTTGTTTCTTAAATTCCACATATGAGTGAAATCATACGAACAACTGTCTTTCTCTTATTTTGCTTGGCGTAATACCCTCTATTTCCATCCACATCATTACAAATGGTAAGATTTCATTTTTTGATGACTGAGTTAATATTCCATTGTATGTATGACAAATTCTGCAATTTTTAAACAATGAGGAATGCCTGGGTGGCTTAGTCGGTTAAGCATCTGCCTTCAGATCAGGTCATGGTCCCAGGGTCCTGAGACTGAGCCCCGCATGGGGCTTCTTGCTCAGCGGGGAGCCTGCTTCTCACTCTCCCTCTGCCCCTCCTTCTGCTCATGAGTGTGCGCGCTCTCTGTCAAATAAATAAATAAAATCTTTTATTGATGCAACTCGGATGACTCTCATGGCATTACGGTGAGTTAGTGAAGCCAGTGTCAAATGGTTATACTCTATGATTCCATTTATATGACATTCTCAAGAAGATAAAACAATAATGAAAGACAGATGAGAGGTTGCCAGAGGTTTGGGGAGGGGTGATTACAACAGAAGCGCACAAGGGAGCTGTCTGGGGTGATAGAACTGTTCTGTATCTTGACTGTGGTGATGGGTACACAAATTTACACATGTAGTAAAATTCCGAGAACTATACACAAAAATGTCAATTTTTCTACATGCCAATTTGAAAATAAAATTTTGTTACAAAAAATACACTGGTCTGTTTTGCACTTGGAAAGGATTTTTAACCAATGTTTGATTTGTAAACATCAGGTATTGACCATTTGGAAAGTATTAATTCACTGAGTTATGTGTATTTTCCAAACAATGTATTTCATTGTACAATATCTCACAAAAAAAAAATCATGTTTGTTAATAGATCTCAACAAAAAGGTTTTTTTTTTTTTTTAAAGATTTTATTTATGTATTTGACAGAGAGAGAACGAGAGAGGGAACACAAGCAGGGGGAGTGGAGAGGGAGAAGCAGGCTTCCTGCTGAGCAGGGAGCCTGATGCGGGGCTCGATCCCAGAACCCTGGGATCACGACCTGAGCCGAAAGCAGACGCCCAACAACTGAGCCACCCAGGCACCCCATCAACAGAAAGGTTTTCTAAGTGAAGTTTCTGACTTACAGTGGAGGATAATACATTTTCTAATATTCCAAATTTTCTCTTGAAAGCTAGAATGTTATCACTGGCAACAAACACTGTTTTACTTTTTTCCTTGATGTGACAGGTTCACTTCATTTTTTTAAGAAAATGTCTGTCAAATACTGAAGTCTGAAAAAACACAGTTTAAAGTGGTGGTCCTTGAAAAAAGTATCTAGTTTAGCTCAGAACTACGTAAGTGCTTTATGCATACTTCCCGTTTCATCACATAGAATACTACCCAAAACATGTACTTGGGGTCAAGATTTAGTAAAAGCAGTATTTCTCACTGCCTCATCAAGGGCATTCTAAGGTGAAACTGGCATTTTTTTTACTTTGTGTGTGACAGTGAAAGACTACAAAGACTACTATAATAGTTTGGTGGCACTAACTTGATTTGTGCACTACAGTTTAGCCACCACACTCTTAAATTAAGTACAGATATCAACACAGTGCAAAGGGCAAATAACATCTTAGTGTTAAGTATGCAAATAGTTTTGACGGAGCAGATCCCAGAAAGTCTGAGGACTTTCTCAGACTGGGACGTCCCACCACTGGGACGAGTGGTGGGGGGGGGGGGGGGGCGGGGTGAGAATCGGAATAATCAAATCAATCCATCTTTGTCAGTTTTCTTGGCCTATTATAGTTGGAATTAACAGTTAAATTTTCAGAATGTTGTTAACATTTCTTTAGTTCTCAGTATGCTGAAAAAAGAATATAAGGCGATATGGCTAGAGGATTGATTTAAAAATTGGAAACAAATGGGTATTTTTGATTGGAGAAGTATAAGCAGTAGCATAATCCAACATTTAGTCTAATTATTACAAATGTTCAGAGAGATGCAGAATGGAGAGTTTCCATATGGTAACAAAGACTAGATAAAACAGTCCAGTAAAATCTCTTAAAGCTGTGCAGAACAAAAACTAGTACTTTGAGTAAGTACAAATTAATACATTTAAAAGAAAAAAACCCCAAAGTGTATTTATTTACACAATGAGTGACCCTAGGTAATCAGTGAGTACTAGATATCATTGTATAATCTTCTCTGAATCTACAGTTACTAAAAATAACTGTTATTACAGTTAAAAAAGAACACCAAAACTCCTGGATGTCTTTGGGAAGAGTATTCTATATTAAATAGTACCCTTACTACACAGTGATAAATTGATTCTTGAAATTATGTAGCTCAAGAACAGCAAATACAAAGGACTAGAACAATATATGACAGTCTTTAAAATCATTAAGAAATGATCAAGAAATATTTTAACAAGGCATTCCTTTTGACAGAAATATAAACTTTAAAATACCGCACAGTACAAGTGTAAGTAGAACCTAATCAAGCCAAATTCTCAACGTGAATGCCTTTTAAGAAACACTTAAGATTCTAATGCTAAAAGATTCAAACATTTTAGTTCCAGGTTCACTCTATACTCTTAAAAATTATTGAGGACTCGCAGCTCTTGATCTCAGAGTTGTGAGTTCAAGCCCCACACTGGGCACAGAGTTTACTTAAAAATAAAAAAAAATTTAAAAATTAAAAAAAAATTAAAACAAAAATTTAAAACCCCAAGAACACACACAAGACTCACATTCTATTACCTATCAGAGTAATGATATCATGTCCAATAACCCCTGGAAAACTCCACTACTGAGAAAATGAATTAAACATCTCAGTATTATTATGAAAATAGTCTGACCTCCAGGAGTCTCTAGACCACACTTTGAGAACCACTGCACTATCTGAATTATCTAGGAATCCCCTAATTATAAAATTAACATAAAACTGGTTCTCTAGGTTACTGAAGGGGGGAGAGGAGCTAGCAAAAGCAAATGAAGACCTTCCCCAAAAAAAGTTCTCAGGATCTGCCCACACAAGATTCCTACAGGGAAAAAAAAAAGTCATGTCAAACATGAGCCCACCCACTATGAAAAAAACCATAAAATCTAGAGAAAACAATTTAACAAAAGCAAGAATAAGCAGACAGTAAACAGAAGAATGAAAGCCTCAAGAACTTAAAATGTTATGATGGCTTTTAAAAGTTACTACAAATGAAATAGGTTATAATATTTTAATAAGAATACAGCATATTTAAACACCTAAAATGTTATATATGGTATATATTATAATCATAGTGTATATATAAGTATACATATAAATAAAATACTACTTTATATGTGAGATATGTATACCACTATTTTAAAATTCCATGTAGCAACAGGAGAAAATATTTGCAAAAGACACATCTGATAAAGGACTTACACAAAATATGCAAAGAACTTTTAAAACTCAGTAAGAAAATGAACCTGATTTAAGAATGGGCAAAAGACCTGGACACCTCACCAAAGAAGAAATATGGATGAAGCAAGCATATGAAAAAATACAGATAGCAAGAATGCATATGAAAAGATACTTATCATCACAATGTCATTAGGGAACGGCAAATTAAAACAAGATACCACTACGCACTATTAAAAGGGCCAAAATCAGGACCACTAACACAGAATGCTGTGGAGGCTGCTAAAAGGAATGCAAAATGTACAGCCAGGGATTGGGGAAAGGGAAGGAGGAATGAATAGTCATAGCACAGAAGATCTTAAGGGCAGTGAAACTATTCTGTATGACATTACAATGGTGGAGACATGTGTCAAACCCATAGAACGTACAACACCAAGAGTGAAACACAATGTAAACCACAGACTTTGAGTGATAATGATGGGTCAATGTACGTTCATCCATGTAACAAAGGTACCACTGTGGTGCCAAGGTGTGGATAGTAGGGAGGTTATGCTTATATGGGAAATACTTATAATGCTAATAAAAATGATTAAATTGGTGCCATCCAAAGAGACAGACTACCTTGAAAAATACTGAATTACCAAACACCAAAATGTGGTAACATTTAATGGGTAACAGATTAGATGATTTTTAAGAGAACATTCCTACGTAAGAATCTGTAAAATATGGCACCACAAATACTGGATAATATTCTCAACTAAAATACTACTGCTTCATATCATAACATAAGAATGGACTTGATATCTGCTATATACCATATTAAACAACATAAATACATGCCATTTTGTATTTCATGTTAAGTATTATAATAGCAGCTAACATTCATTAAGCTGTATTCTAAAACTTGACATTATTTTACATACTCTTCACAACAACTCTGAGATAAGTACTATTACTATCCCCCATTTATAGAGTCAGATACTGAGGACAAAAAGCTAAAAAGAAAAAAGAGAAGCTAGGATTCAAATTTAAGTATTATCCTCCTAGGAGGCAGTTAGACAAACCCTTTCTATAAAAGGACAGACAAATATTTTAGTTGGCCATATACAGTCTCTGTTCCTTTTTTTTTTTTTTAACTCTTCAAAAAAAAAATCATCCTTAGTTCTTGAGCCTTACAAAAAAGGACCACAGCCTGGATCAGTCTTTCTGAACTGGGTTCCCTGAAAGAATTAAGCACAAATGCCCTATAGCATCCTTGTATGTAACGAATTTGCTTCTCTCTCTAGGTAGAGAATGGGATTCACTCATAAATATAATCTTCAGGGGAATTAGGAGAATTTAGACAGTAAAATAACTGTGTTCAGTGGTTCACCTGCATTCAACTGGTTCACCTGCATTCAATACAAAAAACAAATACCAACTGTTGCGTTTTCTCCATCTGGAAAAATAAGGAAAATTTTCAAAAATTGTATTTGATGACTCACTAACGCTAACAAAGAGAAGCAGAACTAAATCCTACAGTGTTGTTTTACCCTTATATGGTCCTCATTAAGAATACTGATATCCTTAAAAAAAATACTGATAACCTAAAAAAGGTGGCCTTAAAATGTATTTTCTCACTGCTTGAAGGTCAGCTATCAACATCATCACCTTGTGGTCTGATTAGACCCTCAAAGAAAAACAAATGATATAAAACACTTTGCAAGTTATATTATTTCAAACCAACACCTATAAAGGTCACGGAGAAAATCAAAGAGGAATGTGAACTAAAAAGCCACACTGCCTTTTGGGGCAATGACAGTTTAAGCCAAATAGAGCATAACCAACACCTGAATGAAAAAAAGTCAACTCCTTAAGGATTTTCAACATTAACGGTAAAGCAACTGAAGCAACATTTATCAAACAGAATACATGGAGCACCTGGAATACCATCAGTCCACAATTCCAAATCAATACTTCTTGCAACATGTCAGAGATGTAAACAGAATCATAAAGATGCAATATTGATAGATATTTTCCAACTTAAATAACCATGACACTCCAAAAAGTCTCACATAAAAACCAGCACAGGTTAAGAGCACCTCAAGATATAATTTCTAGGGCTTTTGTAATCAGAATTTGCAGCCTCACAAGCTGACTTTATTTTATATTATGAAAATAATTTTTAAAACTATGGAAATACCCATTAGCCACAATCTCTGCACAGATGACTTGAAATAAGCTTCTGGGCCTTTACTTGAATCCTCTATCTCCATTCATAACTACAAAAAAAACACAGGAACCTGAAACTAATGTAGCATTGTTTGTCAACTATAGTTCAATTAAATCAATCAATCAATCAACTTAGGGGAAAATAAAAAGGGAAGCAGCATTCTACAGTGGTTTAGAACACAGACTATGGAACCAAACTGTGTGAGTATGAGTCTTAATTAATTCTCCCTTTTCTAGCTATGTGACCTTGGACAAATTCCGTAATTTCTCAGTGACTCTTCAGTATAAAAGCATGGAAATAACATTCTTACCTCATAAAGCTTTTATGAGGATAAGTTAGTATTTGAAAAATTAGAACAGTACCTAGCATAAAGTAGGTACTATATACACATCTTACATAGAAAAACAGAACAAATACACAACACAGAAACAACATCAAGCTGAGAACTCAGAGTTAATCAACGTAAGACTGACAATGAATACCTTCTCATGGTTGCTGTCTCATATCCTTGGTTCTTAATATTCCGCAGTACTATATTCACAATGAGTACCTACTATGTGAAAGATATTCAAAACAAAATTATTTATCTTCTCCAAACCTGCTCCACCAGAGTCTCTACTAGCATGGTAAAGACAACTCTGCACTGAGTTGCCTGAACTCAAAACTTTATAATCCTCCTTATCTTCTTACTCTTACTCCCCACATTAATCCATTAGGAAATTATGCTGGATCTACCAATCCTAACCAATCACCTATCAATCTAATATATTCACAGTCCTAATCACTTCTCCCTCCCTCTACTGCACCTAGTACAAGCAACCTTCACCTCTCACATGGACTAATGCAATAGCTTCCAACTTGGCATCTGTGCAAATACTGCTCCTCCTGCTCCCCGCCCATTCTTGACATAGCAGCCAGTTACTGTGTTAAAACTAAACCAGACCATCATGTCACTCTCCTGCTCAAAAGCTTACAATACTCCTTACTTTAATCATAGTAAAAGTCTACCTTCCCCTCAATTTTGCTCTGTACCTTAAACTGCTCTTAAAAAAAAGTCTTAATTAAAAAAAAGAATGAAAAGAAGGTTTAAACTGTCAAAATGCAGCTGACGTTTCCTCAAAGTATTAAGTATACTAGAGAGGAAAACAGACCATTAGAGACATATCCAACACCATACACACGCACACAAAGCAAAATCCTCACAACAGCCTATACACCTTACATGCTCTATCTGTTGTTACTTTTCTTGATTGAGTCTGATTTTTTTAGAGTAGAACACAGCAGACCTGGGTCCTTCCTATTAAGAGAAATAGGTCTGCCTTTTCAACTTTTAATGATGCTAACATTGATCAGTGAATTCATGATATCAACTTGATCCCACCATTATAGTCAATAATCACCTTTCACCTAATAATTTTAGCATACATCAAGTATATGCCTAGATCTATTACTGTGTTGTAGGCACAAAATGGTGACTTTCCTAATATTTTCATTCTTTCTTCACTTACTTTCTTCAAGAAAGAAGAACTTTCTATCATCAACTATTTGGTTACCTTAAAACACATTTTGTAATGAAATGCAGTATAAGTGCCTCCTCCTTCTCTCTATGCATAAGTTTTCAGAACAAGGAGCTGACAACCTTGAAACCTCCAAAGGTGATCAGTAATTATTTTTTTTTAAGTATCATTATGGACTTCTGGATTTTAATTTTAATACAGTTTACTCTACTGGAGTAATTACTTTTTTATATATTCAAATTTTCCATCTTAGGCCAGTGGAAATACCTTAGATGGCCTCTGTAAACTTTTGACACTTCAACTTCTCTTAGCCAACCTGACAGGCCAAAGATTTTAACTTGTAGTTTACATTTGCAATTCCTCCATTGTAATTAAGATCAGACAATTTTCGTATGTTTGTTGATCTCTGAATGCCCTATTTTCTTTTTTTAATTTTTATTTATTTGAGAGTGTGCACATAAGCGGGGGGAGGGACAGAGAGAGAAGCAGCAGCAGGCTCCCTGCTGAGCAAGCTCCATCCCAGGACCTGGAAGATGATCCCAGGACCCTGCAGACACTTAACCGACT
The DNA here is from genome assembly GCF_003265705.2 of Callorhinus ursinus. NCBI lineage: Eukaryota > Metazoa > Chordata > Mammalia > Carnivora > Otariidae > Callorhinus > Callorhinus ursinus. The sequence continues at coordinate 22,694,097 of NW_027397082.1, forward strand.
GAGCCACCCAGGCGCCCCTCCCTATTCATTTTCTTATCCATTTTTCTAGTGGGCAGATAAATCCCTTTTGCTTTCTGAATTTTAAGAGTTCATTTTAATATATGGCAGAGCTTATGCATTAATAAAAGCTGTAATATTTTTTCTCTATTTCCTTTTTTATTTTAGGGCATTTTATTGCCATGTAAAATATTTAGTTTTTAAATAAAATCATTCCCTTTATAACTCTGTTATGTCTTTAAAGGACTTTCCACTTCAATATAATTGGGGGAAAAACCTGCCTAACCGTCTTCTAATTCTTTTATGGTTTCTCTGTTTTCTTTTTAGTGTTTACATCTTTGACCCAGCAAGATATAATTAGCTGCTTATAAGTCTGTCTATTCCCACCAGATTTTGGGGTCTTCTAAGGCAAGGACTATCTTACTCATTTTGTTACCAGACTAAACATCTTGACTGTGGACCCATGTATTTTCAAATACAGGGTTTAAAGAAGGTGGTGGTAATGATTAACAGTCATAAATCTTTTATCTGCTCTTAAACTAGGGCAACTCATTCCTACTGAACTGTCCATACTGCAGGAGAAAAGTTGGAAGAGCAAGAAAAATTGTGTTCTGATTTATAGTAGATTATACATGCATTACTCTGACATCTCACTATAATTTTAAGAGGTGAAGAGTGGGGGGTAGGGCACAGAAAGTGAATATAGAAATTCAGCTTCCAAGAAGTGATGTCTGAATGGACTCTCAAAGAACAAGTAGGTATTAAATAAAGAGACTGAGACAGTATTCTAGTCATAGAGTACAGGATGTGTCAAAGTATAAAAGTGGGGGTACTTGATCTATTTGCAGAATTACAAGAATTTTAGGGGCTCCTGGGTGGCTCAGTCGGTTAAGCATCCAACTCTTGATTTCAGCTCAGGTCATGATCTCAGGGTCTTGAGACTGAGCCCTGAATCGGGCTCCAGTGTGGAGCCTGCTTGAGATTCTCTCCCTCTCCCTCTCCCCATCCCCCCCCTCTAAAAAAATTAATTTAAAAAAAAAACTACAAGAAATGTATTATGACTGCCTAGGCCAGTGCTTGGCATATATAAATAAACATTTGCTCTTATTATGCTGATTATTGGGAAATGCAGAAAAATTAGGTAAAATTGTTAAGATATAGGCTAAGATGCTCCTGGAAAGCCAGCTCAAGTTTAAATTTTATCCTGAAGACAATGAAAGACTTTTGACAGGACAATAGCAAGTGTTAGAAAATTTACACTGGCAGTGTGAATCAAAGACTGGATGGAATACAGACAGGCAAGAATCATAAAGGATCTTTAATGATGGAGAATGCAAAAGTGATAAAAACTTTTAGGGGTGCCCAGGTGGCTCAGTTGGTTAAGCGTCTGACTTTATTTCGGCTCAGATCATGATCTCATGATCTCAGGGTTGTGGGATTGAGCCCCACATCGGGCTACAGGCTGGACATGGAGCCTGTTTAAAATTCTCTCTCCCAAATCTTAAAAAAAAAAAAAAAAAAAAAAGGGCGGGGGGGGGGCCTGGGTGGCTCAGTCGTTAAGCGTCTGCCTTCGGCTCAGGTCATGATCCCAGGGTACTGGGATCGAGCCCCGCATTGGACTCCCTGCTCAGCGGGAAGCCTGCTTCTCCCTCTCCCACTCCCCCTGCTTGTGTTCCCTCTCTTGCTGTGTCTCTGTCAAATAAATAAATAAAATCTTAAAAAAATAATAAAATAAATAAAATTCTCTCTCCCAGAGGTGCCTGCGTGGCTCAAGTCGTTAATCATCTGCCTTCGGCTCAGGTCATGATCCCAGGGTCCTGGGATTGAGCCCTGCATCGGGCTCCCTGCTCAGCAGGGGGCCTGCTTCTCCCCCTCCATCTGCTTCTCCCCCTGCTCATATTCTCTATCTCTGTGTCTCAAATGAATAAATACAAAAATCTTTAAAAAAAAAAGATACCAGGTATCTAATAGCATGTACAGAGATATAAACAATAGTAAATATTCCTGGACTGCCTGTAATGCTTTCCATTTTAGTAAAGACACATCCAGTTAAGGAAATCATTTTCAACAAAATTATTTCAGGGTCACGAAATGCCCCATGTTCTCTTTTCCACAAGCAAGAGAGATTGATGAAAGCTCATGAATGTCTCTCAGAAGGCTGGTTTTCTAAAGACTCCATGATGTAACACCAAAAGCTAAATTACACCTATTGCTCCTGCTGGTACCCTAGCCCAGCTTCTCTAAAATTTCTGCAGGCTCATCAATACTTTTTACTGACACTGCAGTAATGGTGTGAGCCACATGTGCCCTAACAACAGAGTTCACACCTAATTCCAGCTATGTGGACTATCAGATATGGGATGTGAGGTAGCTACACAGAATGTGGAACAACTTCTGGAGGGCAAACTACAGAACCAGTTTACCGGCAGTTCTCATCTTAGGTGTTTTAGAGGTCAGAAAGATTGCTTTTATGTGGCATGGACTACTTGGGTCCATTGGGGACTCCAGCAAAAGTGACAAAACTTCCTATGGAGAAGGTGAATCGAAGACCATGGTTCTACCTTCAACTCTATGGAGTAGCAGGTATTGTGACTGAAGTTACTGAATTGGCTTATTTCTTGTTTTTTATAGGGTATACCTCCTAAAAGCTGTTGTTCTTCCCCACCCGCAAGGAATCATTTCATGGTTCAATAAGAAAACTACTGTAGAAAGTCTACTTAGAAAAAGTCTAAATAAAGTGAACTTTTTCTACTGATTCTTCAGAAAAATCTGAGACTATAAACCCGTTACAATAAATCCTCCACAGATATGTTTCTGTCTTTACATTTATTGAAGAATATCAATTATATAATTGTACATTACTTATATAAAAAATTCTCACAAGTCAACAAAAAGATTAACTCAATTTTTTTTTTAATGGGCAAAACACTTAGACCCTTCAAATTAGAACATATATGAAAAGTCCAATAGGCACATGAAAAGCTATCTTTAGGGCGCCTGGGTGGCTCAGTTGGTTAAGCGACTGCCTTCAGCTCAGGTCATGATCCTTGAGTCCCGGGATCGAGTCCCACATTGGACTCCCTGCTCAGCGGGGAGTCTGCTTCTCCCTCTGACCCTCCCCCCTCTCATGCTCTCTCTCTCTCTCTCTCTCTCTCTCTCATTCTCTCTCACAAGTAAATAAATAAAATCTTTAAAAAAAAAAAAAGAAAAGCTATCTTTAGTCATCAGGGAAATTAAAATACCACAACAAAACAATGAGATACCACTTCACAAATGCTAGAATAATCAAAATAGGAAAGACTGACAAAGACTGAAGAATCCTCTCCACCTACCACCCTTCTCTTCCTTCCTCTGGTTAAACACCAAATATTTGTGAGGATGCAGAGTAACTGATCCCTCCATACACTGTTGGAGAGGAATGTAAAGTGGAAATATCACCTCTTTGGAGAGCTGTTTGGCAGTTTCTTATGAAGTATGAATGTACATCTCTACCCTATAACTTGGCAACTCCATTCCTAGGTATTTACCCAAGGGAAATGAAAACAGACTTATATAAAAATGCTTACGGGGTAGCCTTATTTATAATAACCCCAAACTGGAAACAACTCAAATGTCCATCAGCAACGAACAGATTAAACAAATTGTAGTGTGTCCATACAATGGAATGCTACTCGGCAATAAAAAAGAATGAACTTATGTCCAGAATAGGCAAATCTCTACAAAGTAAATTAGTCATTGTCCATTGTTGGGGAATGGAAAGTGAGGGGGACAAGACAAGGAGTGACTGCTAATTGGTATGGGTTCTTATCTATAAACAGAATATAACAATACCCACGGGGGTGATGAAAATGGTCTAAAATTTGATGATGTTAATGGCTGCACAACTTTGTGAATATAGTAAAAATCACTGAATTGTATACTTTAAAAGGGCAAACTATTTGCTATATAAATTATATCTCAATAAATCCACTTAAAAAGGAATGAACAATAGTTCATTAACATAACACACACAAATATTATGTGTAAGCAAAAGAAGCCAGACACAAAAAAGTACAGCTGTATGACTCCTTTTATATGAAATGCAGATGCAGGTAAAACTAACTGAAGGTGACAGAAGTCAGTTATTGCAGTAATGAGCAACTAGCTGGAGCAGAACATAAGTACACTTTATAGGAGGTGGAATTGTTCTATATCTTGTTTTGGAGGGAGTGTACACAACTGTCTAAATTTAAGAGCTTTAACTTTTAATTATATCTCAATAAAAAAGGTAGCAAAAAAAAAAAATCACCCCTACTTAAACTTGGAAATAAAAGAGGCTAAAAAAACTAAGAGTACCTGACAAAGAATGCCTCATCCTTCCCCAGTAGGAGTGGATTGTACAGATGTTCATTTCCAGAAATATCCAGAGCCTGAGTACACTGTCTTTTCTTCCCATAAGATTTAATAATAACCTCATCTGGTGTTCCACACCCCTCTAATTTTCACATATCAGTTTACTTAAGTTTTAAAAAATACTATATTCTAATATTCCACAGCCCAAACTAAGCCTTGTTAAAGCATGTTTAAGTGCCACCAAGTGGTGAGAAAGAAATATATTTTTATATAAACCAGATCCTAGGAGGAAAACCAAAGTCTACTTTTTCTTTTTCTGTCTTCTGAAAACATATTCCGATACCCTGTCTAGAAGAATCCTCTCCACCTACCACCCTTCTCTTCCTTCCCCTGGTTAACTCATATTCACTTTCACCTCTCTCAAATGAAAATTTATTTTCTTAGAAATTCTTCTGATTTTCTATTATTCCAATCAGCCCACCTCTACAAACATAGTCACACACACACACACACACACACACAATCTCTTTTCAGAGCTCTTATCTTGTGTAGTTATAGGTTCTTCATATGATTAACGTCCCTATTTCTCCCATTAGAGTCTAAGTGCCACACAAACAGGAACAGTCTACTAGAATAAGTTAAAAACACAATTCAATCAAACCATCTAAACACAGATTGTCCCCAAAGCAAAGAGGCTATCCTTGCTTGAGAAATCCATTATAAGTCAATAAACATTTATTTGACAGAAACATTTATTTTGGATCAGTATCTGTGAGTCACTGAATATCTACTTCCTTGTCAACTTGGCTCTTAGAATATAGGCTTTCCTCTGAGTCATAGGTTTCTATGCTTATTTTGCCTGTTGATCTCTTAACTGGACACATGTATTCTTATCTTTAATTTCTGCTGTGTATTTTTCTATGTTTCTCCTGTAGTTTCTAAGATACAAAATTTTAAGACATTAAACAATGTTCATAAACTACTGTCAAGACCCTATCTAATGGTATTTATAGCTGCAGAAACGTAACTGCGTAGGGACAGCGGTTTCAGTTCGGAATGCAAAGTGACATTACCACCCAAAAGCTCAAAAGAGTTCTTCCAACATTCAAGTAAACACAATATCAACACAGAAAGAATGAAGAGCCAAAAAGAACAGCTAACAATAGGCAAGTTGGAGACGAAAACAGCATAGATACACCGAATAAAAGCAAAAACATTTATTTTTTTTAAAGATTTTATTTATTGGGACGCTCTGGTGGCTCAGTCGGTTAAGCGGCTGCCTTCGGCCTGGGTCATGATCCCAGGGTCCTGGGATCGAGTCCCACATCAGACTCCCTGCTCAGCAGGGAGCCTGTTTCTCCCTCTCTCTCCCTCTGCTTGTGCTCTGTCAAATAAATAAAATCTTTTAAAAAAAAATAAAGATTTTATTTATTTATTTGACAGAGAGACACAGCAAGAGAGGGAACACAAGCAGGGAGAGTGGGAGAGGGAGAAGCAGGCTTTCCACTGAGCAGGGAGCCCAATGCGGTGCTCAATCCCAGGACCCTGGGATCACGACCTGAGCCGAAGGCAGACACTTAACAACTGAGCCACCCAGGTGCCCCAAAGCAAAAACATTTATAGAAATCAACTTATGCCAACTAGATAAGGACTGTACTTTAGCAAATACCCACAGGAAATACAAAAGGCGGCCTTTTGGCAAAATTTGAGTATTTTTCTAAATCCTTTGAAGAACTTTAAAGAAACTGTATAACACTAATCTATGCTTTCTTGAAAAGGGTGGAGAAGGTACACTCAGAAAAACCCGGAAGGCTATGGCTGTGCCAATTACACATTGCAGGCCTCCTAAAGCTATAACAAAGCAACTGAACTTTCAGAATCAATTCTGTAAGAACCAATTCTGAATATGTGAAAATTCCTGAGTTGGAGAAAAAGGACCCTTGATAAGGCTGTGGGGATATAGATAGTTTCCTAATGAGTGCTATCCTACAATAATGGAGGAGCTACAAAATTCTATCACCCATGTAGAAGGCAATTTGGCAATATCTAGCAAAATTACGAATGTATTTTACTCCTTACCTCAGCAATACCATTTCTAAGAGGAAGGTATCTATCCTACAGATACCAGCACACATACAAAATAACTTATGTACCATATTATTCACTGCAAGATGGTTAGCGACAAGTGAAAACTCAGATGTTCAATAATCGAGTTAAACATATTATAGCATATCCACACAATGGAATCCAATGCAGCTGTAAAAAAGAAAGAGAATGCTCTCTATATACAGATATAGAAAGATAACTAAAACATATAAAGAGAAAAAAGCAAAGTACAGAACAGTGTTTTCTTTTTTTTTAAGATTTTATTTATTTTATTTGAGAGAGAGAATCAGAGAGAGAGAACACATTAGAGGCGGGAGGGTCAGAGGGAGAAGCAGACTCCCTGCTGAGCAGGGAGCCCGATGTGGGACTCGATTCTGGAACTCCAGGATCATGACCTGAGCCGAAGGCAGTCGCTTAACCAACTGAGCCACCCAGGCGCCCAGAACAAAGTGTTTTCTGTATACTGTTGTACGTAAGAAAATAGAAAAAGTAAGAAAAATATTAACATCTGCTTTTATTTTTATAAAGAAATGCTGAAAGAATACATAATAAAAACGGTTAGAGGAAACAAGTAAAACTAGAGTAGATGGAGCATGGCAGAAGCAATACTTGGCATTGTATACTTAATATGCGAGTTTTGAATTGAGAAAATATTACTAAACTTAGAATAAGGTATACTACTGTCAAAAATATTTATAATGAAAATTATGGAGTGCCTGGCTGGCTCAGTCACTAAAGCATGCTACTCCTGACCTAGGGGTCATTAGTTTAAAACCCACATTGAGTGGTGTATAGCTTACCTTAAATAAATAAATAAATAAATAGAAATAGATAATTTATTTAAAAAATTTGGGATGCCTGGGTGGCTCAGTTGGTTAAGCGTCTGCCTTCAGCTCAGGTCATGATCCTGGGGTCCTGGGATCTAGCCCCAGACTGGGCTCCTTGCTCAGTGGGGGGGGGGGGGGCCTGCTTCTCACTCTGCCTGCCACTCCCCCTGCTTGTATTCTCACAATCTCTTGCTCTCCCTCTCCCTCTGGCAAACAAATAAATAAAATCTTTAAAAAAAAAATTGTACTGCATGCAACATTGATTTAAGACAGGACGTTTTCTTCACTTATTGTTCCTATTTCGTTTTAGTGAATAGGGGGGGATATATATTTAAAAGTGCTTGCATAGGTTCCCCAAACTATTTTTCCAATAGTTTTAAGTTCCTAAAAATAATGAATTTTTATACAAAGGTTCTGAGTAAGAATTACAATACCTACAGAAAATATCCACTTACTACAAATTAGGAACTTCTACAAGGATGTTCAAAAGATCTTATTTTTTTTTTCGAAGTTTAACCAAACTCTGGAGGTATTATCTGACTCTCGCAGTTTGCAGAAAATGAAAAAGAGCCCAGAAATGCTGTTCAAGCTACTCTTAAGTTTTTTTAAGTATCACTAAAGTACTAACTGTTCTCACCTTGATAACCAATTGCCCTAAGACATATTCTTTTTTTCATGTTCAAGCTACTAGAACAGATTTACTCTGGGTGTTCCACTTAATTATTTCTACTCCTGATTCTCACATGGCGCTGTGCTATTTGGGAGTCAAACACATTGAGAAATAACGTTTAGTTGTACATCCATAAGGATAGTGGCTTCAGCTAAACTACAACTACAGACTGAAAAATGTAGAGGTCAATAAATACAATCAATTACAAAGTACCATCTCACATTATGGATACAATGAAATTCTAACAAAATATATTTTCAAATGCCAAACCCATAAATTTCAAAGGCATCCCAAATCCCCAAAAAAGCCACTTAAAATGTAAAACGTATTCATTGGGAAAACTTATGGTCAGCATTTTAAGAAGATGGGCTGCGGGGCATCTGGCTGGCTCAATCAGAACAGCATGCAACTCAATCCTGGGGTCATGAGATCAAGCCCCATGTTGGGTATAGAGATTATTAAGTAAACTTAAAAAAAAAAAAGCTGAACAAAAAAATAAATTTTGTAAGTACTAAATATGTTTTACATTAGTTTTCTAGAGTTGCTGAATTTTACCACATATTACCACAAACTAGGTGGCTTAAAACAACAGAAGTACATTCTCTTGCAGTTCTGGAGACTGACAAGAAGGCAGAAATCAAGATCCTGGCAGGGCTATTCTCACCCCAAACACTAAGGAAGAATCCTTCTTTGCCTCATTGTAGCTTCTCGTGGTTGTCAGCATATCACTAAAGACAGACAAGAACTCCCAAGAGAGTAAGAGAAGAAAAAAGGAACAGAGAGGAACTACAAAAATAGCCAGAAAATGATTAACAAAATAGCAACAAGCACATACCTACTGGTAGTTGCTTTAAATGTAAATGGGCTAAATTCTCCAATCAAAAGACAAAGAGTGGGTGAATGAAAAAAAAACAAAACAAAACCCATCTCTATACTTTGTACAAAAGACTCACTTCAGACACATGCACATTGAAAGATGAAACAAGATACTCTTTGCAAATGGAAACCAAAAGAAAGTGAAGTATCTATACTTACATCAGACAAAACACTTTAAAACAAAGGCTGTGATAAGAGACAAAGCAGAATGTTACAGAACGATAAAAGGGTCAATCCAACAGGAAGATAAAACATTTTGAATATTTATGCACTCGGGGCATCTGGGTGGCTCAGTTTAGTGTCCCACTCTTGGTTTCAGCTAAGGTCATGATCTCAGGGTGCTGAGATTCAGCTCCCCACTCAGCACAGAATGTACTTGAGATTCTATCCCTCTCCCTCTACCCCTCCCCAACTCGTGCCCGTGCCCTCTCTCTAAAATAAATAAAATCTTGGGGCACTTGGGTGGCTCACATGATCCCAGGGTCCTGGGATCGAGCCCCTCATTGGGCTCCCTGCTTGACAGGAAGCCTGCTTCTCCCTCTCCCACTCCCCCTGCTTGTGTTCCCTCTCTCGCTGTGCTTCTCTCTGTCAAACAAATAAATCAAATCTTAAAAAAAATAAAATATTTTAAAATAAATTTATGCACCCAACATAGGAGCACCTAAATATATAAAGCAAATACTAACACACCTAAATGCAAAAATAAACAGCAATACAATAATGACAGGGGACTTTAATAACCTACTTACATCGATGGATAGATCATACACACAAAATCGGTAAGAAACACTGGTCTTAAAGTAAACATCAGACCAGACAGGCTTAACAGATATTTACAGAACATGCCATCCAAGAGCAACAAAACATACATTATTTTCAAGTGTATATAGATCCAAGATTACGTGACAGATCATTTCCCAAGATAAACCACAAACAATTATTAATAAATTCAAGAGAACTGAAATCATATCAAGCGAGCGTCATTTCCAACCACATGGTATGATACCAGAAACTACACAAAGAAAGCTGGAAAATTCACAAATACGTGGAAACTACACCACATGCTACTGAACAACAAATGGGTCAAAAGAAATCAATAGAAAAATTGGGGCGCCTGGGTGGCTCAGTTGGTTAAGCGTCTGCCTTCGGCTCAGGTCATGATTCCAGAGTCCTGGAATCGAGCCCCACGTTGGGCTCCCTGATCAGTAGGGAGGCTGCTTCTCCTTTCCCTCTGCCCCTCTCCCTGCTTGTGTGCTCACGCGGGCACTCCGTTATTCTCTCTCCCTCTCAAATAATAAATAAAATCTGTTAAAAAAAAGAGAAATTAAATAAATACCTTGAGAAAGAAAAATGAAAATGTAAGAAACCAAAATTTATGGGATGCAGTAGAAGAAATACTAAGAGAGAAGTTCTTAGTGACAAATGCCTACCTCAAGAAACAAGAAAAGTATCAAACAACCTGCTGTAAGGCTCATAAAGAAGATAAAGAAGAACAAAGCCCTCACTTAGTAGAAGGAAGGAATTAAAAATTAGAGCAGAAATTAATGAAATATAGACTAAAAAGACACCAGAGGAAAAAAAGAATCAATGAAATGAAAAGCTGGTTCCCTGAAAAGATAAACAAAATTGACAAACCTGTAGCTACACTCACCAAGAAAGAGAGAACTCAAATAAAATCAGAGAAAGAGAGAAGAGATGTTATAACTGATACCACAGAAACACAAAGGATCATAAGAGACTGCTATGAACAATTATATGCCAACTGGACGACCTAGAAGAAATCGATAAATTTCTACAAACATACAACCTACCAAAACTGAATCATGATGAAATAAAAAATATGAACAGACTGATTACTAGTAAGGAGACTGAATCAGTAATCAATAAGCTCCCAATGAACAAAGTCCAAGACCACAGAGTTTCACTGGTGAATTCTACCAACCATGCAAAAAAGAATTAACACCAATCCTTCTCAAACTCTTCCAAAAGACAGAAAAGGAGGAAACTCTTCTAAACTCATTTTAGGAGACCAGCACTACCCTAATAACCAAAACCAAGCAAGGATACCACAAGAAAAGAAAACTACAAGCTAACACCCTGACACACACAGATACAAAAATCCTCAACAAAATATTAAGAAACCCAGAGCAATAATACGTTGAAAGGATTATTCACCATGATCAAGTGTGACTTACTTCCGGTTTGCAAGGATGGCTTGCAAAAGATGTTGATCTATAAAATCAGTCAATGTGACACACTACAGTAACAAAATGAAGGATAAAAATCAGATGATCATCTCTACAGATGCAGGGAAGGCACTGGACAAAATTCAACATCCATTTATGATAAGAACTCTCAATAACATGCCTCACCATAATAAAAGCCATATATGACAAGCCACCTACTAATTTCATACTCAATGGTGAAAAGCTGAAAGTTTTTTCTCTAAGATCAGAAACAAGACAAAGATGCCCACCCACTGTTAACACTTTTATTCAACATAGTATTAGAAATCCTAGTCAGAACAATTAAGCAAGAAAAAGAAAGAAAGGGCAAATTGGAAAGGAAGAAATAAAACTATCACTATTTGCAGATGACACAGTATTACATAAAGAGAATTCTGAAGATTCGATCAAAACAGTATTAGAACAAATGAATTCTGTAAGGTTGCAAGATACAAATACACAAAAATCTGTTGCATTTATATACACAAAAAATGAACTACCAAAAAGAAAACAATCCCACTTCCAACGGCACCAAAAAGAATAAAATACTTAGATATAAATTTAACCAAGAGGATGAAATACCTGTATAATGAAAACAAGACATTGATGAAAGAAACTGAAGCAAGACACAAATAGAAAGACAGTCCATGCTCCTGACTGAAAAAATTACTATTGTTAAAATGTCCACACTACCCAAGTCAATATACAGATCCAATGCAATCCTTACCAAAATTCCACTGGCGTATTTCACAAAAACAGAGTAATTCTAAAATTTGTATGAACTGTAAAAGACCCTGAGGAGCCAAACCAATCTTGAGGAAGAAGAATACTGCTGGAGACATCATGCTCCTTGATTTCAAACTATACTACAAACTATTAGTGATTAAGACAGTATTGTATTGGCATAAAAACAGACACACAGATCAGAGGAACAGAACAGAGAGCCCAGAAATAAACCCACGCATATATGGTCAATTTATGACAAAGGAGCCAAGAATATATAATGGAGAAAGGACAGTCTCTTCAATAAATAATATTAGAAAAACTGGACAGCCGCATGCAAAAAAATGAAATTTCACACTATCCTACACCATACACAAAAATTAACTCAAAATGGATTAAAGATCTGAACCACAAAACTCCTAGAAGTAAACAAAGGCAATGAGGTCTTTGACATCAGTCTTGGTAATGATTTTTTTTATCTGAGACCAACAGCAAAAACAACAAAAGCAAAAATAAGTTGGACTACATCAAACGAAAAAGCCTCTGCACAGCAAAGGAAACCATCAACAAAGTGAAAAGGCACCTGAATGAGAGAAAATATTTGCAAATGATATGCCTGAAAATGGACTAATATCCAAAATATATAAAGAATTCACAAATCAAAAGCAAAAAATCCCCCCAAATAATCCAATTAGAAAATGGGCAGAAAATCTAGAGACATTTTTCCAAAGAAGATATATAGATGGCTAGCAGATACATGAAAAGATGTTCTACATCATTAAACATCAGGGAAATGCAAATGAAAACCACAATGACCTATCACCTCACACCTGTTGGAATGGCTATTATCAACTAGAAATAAGCGTTTGCAAGGATGTGGAGAAAAGGGAACTCCTGTGCACTGTTGGTGGGAATGTAAACTGGCGCAGCCACCATGGAAAACGGTATTAGGAAAAAAAGAGAAACCACATTTACATTATATGAAATATACAGATATAATTATCATTAGCTAAATGAGGCAAACTTTCTCCCACCTCGTGAGTATATAGCTACATATTCTTAGTGAGAAAAATTACGTATTTTTACATGAGCTTGGGGAGCTACTGCCCATTCTTTACATATCCTGCTTTGTCCTTAAAGATGAATAAAGAGGGGCGCCTGGGTGGCTCAGTTGGTTAAACGACTGCCTTCGGTTCAGGTCATGATCCTGGAGTCCCGGGATCGAGTCCCGCATCAGGTTCCCTGCTTGGCGAGGGGCCTGCTTCTCCTTCTAACCCTCCCCGCTCTCATGTACTCTCTCTCTCTCATTCTCACTCTCTCAAAATAAATAAATAAATAAATCTTTTTTAAAAAAAGATGAATAAAGAGCCTTTATTCTCATAAACATTTTATAAGGCAACCATCTTTGAGAACACTAGTTTCGTTCTCATGCCCCAATATGTACAATATTTCCTAATATCATGTCAACTTTTCTGTCCTGAAATGCGTGGGTCTATTCAACAATGCAAATCAACATAATAATTTCCCTCAAGATATTGTATTTAGAAGGCCCTCCAAGACCTTCTTATTTTACAGATAAGAAAACCAAGATGCAGAGATGAAGCATCAAAAGCACTCAAAACCATATAGCTACAGTCAAAGTTATACTAGAACCTAGTGCTCCTCCCCCAGGATTTTCCCCACTCTACACCACTGCCTAAGATGGGACTATTTTTGCTAAGAAAAAGTATGTGGTAGTTCTTTTGGCAAAAAGCATACAAACAAGTATTTTTGCCACCCTATCCTATAGAATGTAGCAATAAATGTGATAATGATGTGTTAATTACCATCACCCAAACCATTACACAGAGCTGTAAATGTATAAAAGTTTTGAACAGACCAAACACAATGCAATTTAAATTCTAGAGAGAAGAATCATCGTTCTTTATTACAAAAATATTTAGACAAAACTATGTTATAATTTTATTATATCTAAAAAGCAAATTCTGTCAATCAGCTTCAACAGATTTCTTTCAAGCGATCTATTATTTATTAAGTAAAGATGAAGGTCCTTGTTTCTTAGTCAATTCTCACAACCCTCCTACACAGTATTTAATACTATTTAATATAACAATGAACTAAAGTTAGTTCTCTCTACATCCCATAGCTGGTAAAGTGTGAAGATAAAATTTGTACCCAGGTCTGCTTGATCCAAAATCACATTTTGTTGTTGTTATATGCAAGTGCTTCCAGAATGGGCCTTAGAATGTGATGAACAAGTGGAAAAATGATGAAAGGAATTAAAACTTGTGAATGCAAAATACATTTAACACCCTCTTCCATCCTATCAAGATACAATCTTTAAAGGGTTAGGTACCCATGGTTAATAATTGAAAAGCATACAAATTCATGTCTAAAATTATTTTTGTACATTATGTATTTTCTCTGGAAGTACAAATGTTCTTCATGTAACTTGGTGTTTTAAAAAGAAAAGACTCAATGGTTAACCTTCAAGAAAGGTTGCAACTTTTAACTTTTTTAAAATTCATAAATGGACAAAAGCCAGAAGAGACAAAACTATTTGCACTGTATCAAAATAAAATTGTTTTACAGATTTAATATAAACAATGATGCAAATAGAGCAAAAATCATTCACTAAAAAGTAAAAAGACTTCATTGAATATGTATGTTTCACTACGAACTGTCTAGTTAACGTCATCCTCTCAAGTATGATCACCATTATTTCCACTTCTAAAGTCTTTCCTATCTCCATGGGCTTCTGAAGATATCGGTTTCCTCCTAGACTAAAATCCAGGTATCCCCCACTTTTCAAAAATTTGTATTACACCATCTCGCTTTTATAAAAAATGGCAAAAACTGAAACAGTGATCAGCATTTGTTTCAGAGCAAGCTGTTACAGAGGCAGTGTGCCTCCTGAGCAGCTAGAGTGGCACCACCAGGCTCCTTCCCTTGAACTACACTCAGCATCAAGCCACCCTAACTTTGAACTGTATCTGTGAGCATCTGTACTTTACCTCAATTTTTTTCTTGCATACATTAACAAGATGTGTCCCAGGGAATCAGAAAAACCCAGGAGAGCTTATTTCTTGGGTCTGGGAATGTGCAAAATTTTTTCCATATAAATAGTTGGTAATTGCTTCTTTGCTCTATGCCATTTCAGCTTACAGAAGGTTTCATAGAAATGCTCTACTTTCAGATAAGAGAGGGGAACCTGCATATGCATACATTTATTTTAAAAGTTAATTCGGGGGGGATGGGTTAACCTGGTGATGGGTATTAAAGAGGGCATGTATTGAATGGAGCACTGGGTGTTATACGCAAACAATGAATCATGGGACACTACATCAAAAACTAATGATGTAATATATAGTGATTAACATAATAAAATTAAATTAAAAAAAAGAAAGGGACCTAAATCTCCCTAATAACCAGTAAAAAAATAAATAAAAGCTAATTCAGTTTACTTCTTAATTTGATGCATTTCCAAACATACATCAATTTATTTTACAAACACACAAAAAAAAGAAACACAAAGGATGGAGCTGTATAGAATAGAGAAGAAAGATGAAAGAAAACTGTATCATGAAAAAGCAATTTACTCATTCCTAAAAGAACATTCTTGGCAGAATCCTAGGCTGCATTATTGGACCAAACATCTGAAGATCCTGTATATACGCCATCTGAGACCAAGCACCCGTTAAGCAACAAGTTTTAAAGTGTGCTATTTATTTCATACTCCAGTCAAATATAATAGCAACAGTTATCATTACTATTATTGCTTATACTTCTGTTCTTGAGTCACAAAAACCAGATGCTGATAGCAACATGATCTGACAATGGATCCTTCCTTTCGGTTTCTTAATACAGCGCTTATTCTTTACCTTTTTTACATGCCAGTGGATATTCATATTCCTCAAAACAGTTTAGTTCATCTGGATTACTTGTTAAACAGTATCTGACAAAACATGGATTGGGTGACTTAGGTACAATAATTACTAAAGGTATTCTTACCTTACCATCTTTATACAGTTTTAAAAAATAATTTTTTAATGTCTAGGAGATAATAAACATTTTTTAATCATTTAAAAAGAACAAACTTTCCAGTTTTTCCAAAGTAAAATTTAAAACCTTAGAAAAGGAGAAAAGAGAAGGGTAAAAAATGTCTGGGTCATCAACATCTCTGGTCCCGTCTTTGCCAGATCAGTTTATTTTTTTTTTTTAATCAGTGTAGCTATGTTAGAATAACTCTTCTCCATTAATATACATTTTCTTGCCTTTTTTAAAAAAAGGATTTACTTATCTGAGAAAGTGAGCGAGCGAGAGAGAAAGAGAGAGAGAGAGAAAGCGTGCGCGAGCGAGCGAGAGAGCACGAGTGGGGAGGTGGGGCAGAGGGAGAGGCAGACTCCCCGCTGAGCAGGGAGCCCGACGTTGGACTCAATCCCAGGATCCTGGGATCATGACCTGAGCCGAAGGCAGACGCTTAACCGACTGAGCCACCCAGGAGCCCCATTCTTGCTTTTAAAAGATCGAAATCTGTGGATAACTTAACCTTCTTGGTAGTTTACAGTCTTGAACAACACAACTCATTCGAGGTTGGACTGTAAACTATGTGGCCTACTGTTTACTAGAAAAATTAAGTCCCACAGTTTTATAGCTCCTGATAACTCCTACCTAGTCTTCTCACCTAATACGGAAAATTCTAGTTTCTTTTGTCTTTTGCCCATTTATGAATGTACTCTTGCCTTGCACCAATAAAATGTACTAATCTTTGATACAGTATATGTTATTTAAGATTAAACAGAAGTTCTTTGCCTAAGGCGAAAGGGGCCAAAAGGAATGTTATCTTTTAGATAAGATTATATGTTGGTAGCCATAGCAATGGGTCTTGAAACTGTTTTTAGCAGATATACATGTGGATTTCTAACTCTCTGCATATGTCTATTTTAACATGCCAAAATTTATTTTAATAAACACAAGGAGCTAGACACACAAAAATTAGTTGTGCAAGTCTCACATGGAAAATAGCTTTACCACTTCAATCATACTTCTTGTTCTTTCAAAAAAGTCAATAAAGCAAAAATTCTAGTACCTCTTAAAAAATTGTTGGAAATTAACCCATATTATTTATCTTTATCCTGACATATTCTCTTCCTAGAACAGAAACCAATCTAGATAAAGTAGCTAACACAGTATCATAAAAATATTATTGCCATAGTTAACTTCACCAATAGGTAAATAATAAGTAAAATTTTAGTACACTGGCCACTGAACATAGGTGATATATTAAACAAATCATTTTAAAAGATGTATCAGTTGTATTAAACGCTCATAGAAAAATAACCAGCTTAAAGGTTTTTTTTTAAAACAGCAATTCCCAATGATTTATGGACTGCTTAATGCCTATACATAATTAAAATATCACTGTACTGTGATCAGGACAAGCTAATCAAGTCTCATTTATACAAATTAAACTTTTTCTACTTCCTTACTAGCTGAATGAAAACTCACATAACCTAACACTTGTGATGAGATTAGTATTTATATCATTAATCATTCAATTAAAAAAGCCTTATTTCAACACAGGGACAGAGTCACATTTATGTTCCTCTCATTTTTTATTCTTAGCAAAGGCAAGGAACTTCCCATTTTATTTTGATGGGAATTTCTCCCCATTACTTTTGTCACAACATCTTCCTATACCTATTACTGAAGCATTTTATCTAAGATCAGTGATGTTTGAATTACCAAACAGCATATTTTCTTTAAAGATTTTAAGTAATCTCTATACCCAACGTGGGGCTCAAACTTACAACCCTAAGATCAAGAGTCGCATGCACTTCCAACTGAGCCAGCCAGGTGCTCCCAAAACTGTATTATTTTTAAAATTTGCCAAATCACTCCTTCTCTTTCTCAGTAATTACACACAATTCAACAACTTCCCTCTTTAGCACACATTTAAAAATATTACCAACTGCACCAAATCTAAGTCACAGAAGGTTAAAACTAAGAAGGCATTTGGCTAAAGTCAAGGAATCCTAAATCCTGACCCCAATCTGCTTTACCCTGTTTGCCCCTCCACCCTCGCCCCCAACCCTTGAGTTGTCTGGGAAGGATATGAATAGAAGAAAAGGCCAGGCAGCTACACACTGTTACTAGAAGGCTTTTATTACAAACTTCAAAGTGCCTTGAACTAGGCCAGTCCACATGGAAGGCTCATAGAGCTTAAGGCTCAGAATCAGTATCACTTGGATAGCCTTTGCTTGCTGCCTTTCCTCTTTGTCAGCCAATGCTCAAATCTCAGCCAATGGTGAAGAAAAACTAAGCCAGTGGAAACATTCAGCTCAGAAACCTACTCAGCTCTGAATACCACCAACAAAACTAAAAAACCAAGAAGAATGAGGAAAGCCAAACAGGATGATAATACTAGAGAAAGGAGCAAGGCATTCCAGGACAGAGAATTTAAAGAGTAATTATGTTACCAGTAAGATTTTGGGCAGAGAAACCAGAGTTCTTTAATGTAATATAAACCAAATAAGCAATTAGAAATTGTAAACAAAGAAAAAAGAGGCAACTTGGTAGAACCAAACAGAAAAGTCTAAAAGGAGGGCATATGTCCTTAATGTTTAAGATTAAAGAGCACAGGCTTTTGAATTCCAGTCCTGGGTCTACCACTCTTTAGCTCAGTGATCATGAATGAAATCCTTAATCTTTCCAAATCTGTTTCTCTACCTGTTTAACAGTAACATCAAAGGGATCTTGTTTGGCACACAGGAAAAGCTCAATATGTTAGCTTTTTAAAGAATTAATAAAACAACAAAAACTTGTCTTCTCCATATTTAGGTATTTCATTTATTTAAATTTACAATGGGGATAGGAGGTGGAAAAAGGGAGACCGTAGTATACAAAAGGCTGCCAAGAAGATTCAATAGTAAATATGATGCCTGGGATTTGCATCAAAATAATCCATTGGGAATAAAATACTGGCCATCAGTTGAGATAGCTAGGGTGTTCATGGTTTTATTCTTTCTGTTTTCATCTATGTTTGAAATTTTCCAAAATGAAAGATTTTTTAAAAAATTCCTTTCTCTTTAATTAATATGGTTGAAGAAGTAAACAAGTTCTAGCATCCTTTCTACCTTTGATAAATCATGAATCTAAAAGACAAAAAAGGACAACAGAAGTATATAGACAAATGCCTACAATGACCTAGAAAATATGCCTACATTGATTGTGAGGAAGGAAAGTATTCAGGCAGAAGCCTACAAATTCCCATACAATGGAGATAAAAAAAGTGAAAAACAAGCACACATCAAGCTGAACATAAATATGTCTCAGTTTAACAAAGTCAACAATTCTCTCTTCTACATACATTGTACACGTTTTTGAAATTTGTATAAACCAATATTTATTTATTTGCTTATTTATTTGTTTAAGTAATCTCTACACCCAACGTGGGGCTCAAACTCCTGAGCCCAAGATCAAGAGTCGTATGCTCCTTCAACTCAGCCAGCCAGGCACCCCTAAACCAATAATTCTAAACATACATGCTTCTTATGTTAAATTAGATGTGAATTCTGTTGTACAATATATATATATATACGTGTGTGTATATATATATGTATTTCACATTTTCACATGTGGGATTTTCTTTCACCAAGCAAAATACACCCTATAGATCCTCTTAAAATTAGTTTTTCTTCCCCTTCACATTATAAGTTTAGGAGAGAGAGAACCGGCCTTTACTCTATGGAAACAAACCTCTAAAAAGCCAACTAGTAAGAGAAACATACGCAATAATCATTTATTAATGATGATGATAAAATGACTCAGATTTTATGAAAAGTAAGCTAATAGTGAAATCAAATAATGGTCACAGACTATCTAGTATTACTAATGAGAATAAAAATGCTCATCATACAACAGTTTTCCAATAACAGCAGCTCTCATGGGAAATTATATTGGTGTTAACATCTTCTAACCTAAACATAAGTCTTGATGTGTTAGCATACTTAACAGAAGTGGAAAACGTCTACGTAACTTCATACAGCAACTGCAGCAAGTTAAATAAAAAATTTGCTTCTGGAAGAGTTCAATTCTGTGTTTTACTTTTACCTGCTAAGTTAGGTAAATATTTCAGACATTAAAATATCACACAATTATTTCTGTGGATAAGAGGAAGCATTTATGGTAAGGGAAATCCCCTGATTGCTTCAGTAAGAGTTATTACTCAATGTTTCCCAACTGACCAATTATTTTTTAATACCCATCTTTATCTTCCTACATTCCTAAATACAGGTAATAAAATAGTGTATGTAAAAGGGTTGTTTTTTTTTAAGTATAAAATGGGCTATGTAGGTATAAGATGGTGACACCATTAATGTAGATTTTTCTAGAGCTTTCTATATGTCAAATTTTGGAGAATTTGTTTATTCCCCTACTTTATTACACTTACTAAAAATCTTGTGAGACAATTTTGTTTCTACATGATCCAGTTCAAACTTTGTAAAAAAAAAAAAAACTGTGATGGACTACTTCTAATGATTTAGAAGTTATAAGAAATACTTCCTTACTTCAAATGGTAAAGTACAATTATAATAGTTTTGAATACAACTGAAAAATACAATTATGTAAATTTTTTTCTCTTTAGTAGAAAACATCTCAAACATATTAATTTCTTGTTTCCAAATACCAGAACTTCAAATATAAGTCTATAAATTACTGTTACATACATTCCTTTTTCTTGTAGCCATTCCCTTTGACTTATCCTGCTCTTTAAATTCAAAAATACACATTACCCAAAACTGGATGATAAGAACTTCATTATCATTCGGTCACTCAACAAAAACTGGCTTTACACATGTAACTTCCTTGGACTACATAACATTCAGAAAACTGATTATGTGATAAATCAAAAGAATCCATATTTCTCTCTAACAAAAAAGAAATGTGGAACAAAAGGAAAAAAAACAAGAATCATTATAAGGTGTCAACTATACAGCTTTCCTAACATACCCCTCACAATCCATTAAGTAAAGGATTCTTAAACTAATTCTCCCACCTACCTCTTAAGATTCTCAATTTCATCCTTAAGACATCATTACACCTGACACTTAATGACACCAAATCTAACCAATTCAAAAATCAGAGACTCACTACTCACAAAATTCAAAAGTCTTTTAAAACAGTGTTTAGAACCATAGATAAGATCATATAACTTGCAATAAGTAAATATAAACTATCAAATACCTGAGTTTCATAAAATGCAACTAAAAAATACAATCTTAAATTTCAAAAATACCGCTATTGGATAGATTTCTCTCACCACTCAAATTTAGAATTCAGACAAAATATCTATATAAAGGTATCCCTCTGAATCCAAACTTTTGTTATTTACTATTCAAAACTCAAGCATAGAACAGATTTAAATAATGTGGTTTACCACGTTATCTGAATTTGATACATGGTATAGAAAGGCAGGAATTTCGAAGATTTGGATAGCAAAATATATCTGTGTTGTGACACAATTCCATCAAATAACCCAACAATTTTGGGGTCCCTGGCTGACTCAGTCAGTAGAGCATGCAACTCTTGATCCTGGGGTCATGAGTTCAAGCCCTATGACAGGTGGAGAGATTACTTAAAAAAAAAAAAGAAACAAACAAAACACAGGGCACCTGGGTGGCTCAGTCGGTTAAGTTTCCAACTCTTGGTTTTAGGCTCAGGTCATGATCTCAGGGTCGTGAGATCAAGCCCCTCATGGCGCTCTGCGCGCATCACAGAGTCTGCTTGAGATTCTCTCCCTCTCCCTCTGCCCCCCCCCTGCCTGTGCTCTCTCTAAAATACAGTATTTTACTATATGTGCTGCCAAAGCAAGCACTAAAATACAGTATTTTAAAAAACCACAATTTTAATAATTCATATAAAAGATATTAAAGCCTTTCCAGTTATTCTAGTTCTATCAACCCACTACTATATAGATTATTCCCTTTACAAACTATTTTGAAGTTTCCTTCTGATCTGTAATTATTTTTAAATTGAGAGTATGAAAAAAAAATTTGCAAATCATACACTAATGTGGGTCTAGTAACCAGAATATACTCTTACATCTCAACAATAAAAAGACAACTCAATTTTAAAATGAGTTAGGGATCTGAATACACATTTCTCCAAAGAAGATACGCAAATGGCCAATAAGCATGTGAAAGAATGCTCAACATCACTGGGGTCATCAGGGAAATGCAAATAAAAACCCACAATGAGATACCACTTCAGACCTACCCACTAAAATAACTATAATCAAAAAGACAGACAATAACAAGTGTTAGCAAGGGGGTAGAGAAAATGGAATCCTCATACACTGCTCGTGGGAATATAAAATACTGCATCTGCTTTGGAAAACAGTTTGGCAGTTCCTCAAAAAGTTAAAACAGTTATCATGTGATCCAGCAATTTCACTCTTAGGTACATACCCAAGAAAAGTGAAAACAAATGTTCATAGCAACATAATTCACAACAGGCAAAACGGGGAAACAGTCCAAATGCACACCAACTGATGGATAAACAAAACATAGTATGCCTATACAATGCAATATTATTTAGCCACAGAAAACACTAAGTGCTACAACACGGATGAATCTTGAAAACATGCTAAGAAGGCAGACACAAAAGACCATATATTGTATGATTACATTTATATGAAATACCCAAGATTGACAAATCCACAGAAATAAAGACTGGGGATGCCAATGGCTGGGTCGCAGATGGAATGGGAAATGACTGCTAATGGGTTTGGAGTTTCTTTTTCGGGTAATGGAAGTGTTCTGGAATTACATAGTGATATTTGAACAATGTAGCGAATTAACTAAAATTACTGAATTGTATATTTTAAAAGGGTGAATTTTATGGTATGTAAATTGTATTTCAATTGAAAAAAAAAATTCAGGGTAAGGACCACTGTACTTGGGATACTTCCTGCATACAAGAGACAATAAAATGAGCTAATAGTTCACACTGGAATTATCCCCAAAACAATGTGCAACTGTAAGGAGTAGTAAAAGAATTTTTTAAATATTCGCAAATAGAGTAGATAATCTGGAGGGTAGTGACGTTAAGTTTTTAACCTGAAACTACAAAAACAACAGCTTTGTTTATTCACATCTACCGAATATCCAGATTCCATTCAGCAGATGGGTAGACATAAAGGAAGTAAGAAGAGAGAAGTTCTGAGGCATATCAAAACAAATCAAACCCCTTTGCTGAGCTTCAGAGCCAGTTTGCAAACCAGGAAAAATGAAAATAATAAATAATGAAAACCAATCTCATTATTTAACACATACTTTTATTTGCCACAAAGACACTTTTCAACTGTTTCCAAATACCAAATGCGACGTCTAAGGATGAAAATTTGTCAATACTAAGGGTGTTCAAAGAATACATATGCCACTGATTTTAGGCCATTCCAAAAATAGGTTTTGTGCAATGGAATATAGTATAGCCTCCAATGAGTTTACTTAAAAGAGACACTGTTTTGGATAACAGCATCATTCCTGTCAAGATGATTTAAAAAACAATATGTGTCATTGTTGAGTTCCACAATGAAATTGTCAAATAAAGGAATCCTCCCCTGAGCTAAGGAGAGAACTGCACTGTAAACCCCAAGGTGACTAACAAAAAGACCCCACTTTTTAACCTGCATTAGAAAATCCTACAACCTATCTTTGCAAACCTATCATCTATACATCCCCTACATGAATCATGATTTGCAGTTTAAACAGACTTAAACAGTTTCAACCCATTCTTGTCCTTTGCCACTTTTGCCTGTTTCTCACGACAGAAATGCCTCTTCCGTATTCATCAAAATGAAGCAAAAATCTGCCACCTTCTTCATGAAGCTTTCCTACATCATTTCAAGAAATGTCTTTCACTTCTAAGCACTCCTAGCACTCGCTTGCACCATGGTATGGCACCTTTTGCCTTGTACTATTATTGAATACACTATATCTTCTCTAAGTACTAAAAGTTCCTGAAGGTTAGGGTAGCCTTCTCTTTTGTCCGCCCACAGTGCCAGGTTCAAATTTAAATGAAGTACTTACCTAACTGCCTTTCATTTCTAAAAACAACACTAATACAAGCAGCTAAGTAATTAGGTGGGTGCTCAGAAGTGGCAAGTCTCCAGACACTGAACATCTAATTCTCACTGAAAGAAATTACAGGCCATCCAGTATAGCCCATAAGGCTAAAATTTAAAAAAAAAAAAAAAAAAAAAAAAGGTGGGCGCCTGGGTGGCTCAGTTGGTTAAGCAAACTGCCTTCAGCTCAGGTCATGATCCTGGAGTCCCTGGATCGAGTCCCGCATCAGGCTCTCGGCTCTGCAGGGAGTCTGCTTCTCCCCCTGACCCCAACCCCTCTCAAGAGCTCTCGCTCATTCTCTCTCTATAAAGAAAATATTAAAAACTTAAAAAAAAAAAAGGTTATTCAGATGCTTCCTAGAATTGCTCCGGCTACAAGCACATTTGAGGGAATCAGGGCAATTTGAAAAAACTCTAAGTCAAAAAGACTTACTATGCTCTCCTTTTCCAACCAAGCTGAGTAACCTAAAATCAACACAACTTTCCCTACATTGGGAAGAGCTTTTTGAGAATACAGCAAGAATGAGCAGCAGCCAAGCAATAGGTTACATCACACCAAGCAGCAGAGAGAACTTCGACCTTCCTGGAATATGGACATAGTCCCAGAGGCCACCTCAATAATCACCTGGGTACCAAATATCCATCTTGATCATAATCACTGTCTGAAAGTGCTACTGACTCCAATTCAACTAAACATAATAATGGAAACACAAACACCTCCACAATCCTGATGTACCCCACCACACAGTCCCCCCAAACAGAATTAGATTTTGGAAATGAGAATTCATTTTTAATCCAAGACTGCTATAAATTAAATATCATTTAGAAACCAAATGACCCTAAAGTACTAAGATAATCAGTCAACAGAATGAAATAGAAGGTTAACTGTTCAGAACCAATCTCATTAAAATAAACGAGGAATTATGACGTTTGCTAGTGACAACATAAAAGTTGCCTTTGGCATTATACGAGAATCAATCACCGCTAGCCTTTTTAAGTTTAGAAAGTTAACACTACTATTAATTTACTTAGAACTCTCCTCTTAAAAGAAATTACATATAACAAAAGAGAAAATAAGAAACCCAACTGATTTTAGCTGTGAGACTATCAACTATGAATTACTGCTCTGCACTCTGGACTTTAAATATCTCCTGAACTTTACTACCTTCAAAGTGGAAATTTGGGAGTGAAAAGTATGCTTTAAGGAAACTGATGACCAGATTAAAATCCCCCTTCAAAAAAAACAATCAAAATTTGATATTCAATTCGGTTATTTACAGAATTTTGTTAGTCATTAAGGGAAAAGAAAAAAAAAACACAACCTTGTCAAGCAGCAATAAGTAACCACTAATACTAAAATGACTGATAAAAAGGGGGCCTGAGGCAGAAGCCAAGGATTCAAAACAAACACAATTAGAATAAGATAAACAACTCATTAAAACCATCTAAAGTAACAGTAACTTAGGAAAGCTACTGGGTTATAGTCAATTTCAAAACCTTTTTAAAACTAAAAAGCCCCTACCAAAAAAACCCAATCTCGAAAAAAGTGAAACAAATACAAGAACTAAAAATTCTTCAAAATAATTTCAGGATTTTTATATTCATAATTCTGAAAACTCATTAATTTCACACTTCTCAAAACCTGCATGCCTTCATAAACTTTCATATGATGGTTACAACTAATAATTCAAAAAGAGCTTAATCTGATGTAACATTTTAGCAAATGTAGGATAAATTTGAAAAAATACAGAGACAGAGTAAATGATAACTGATGGCCAAAAGGCTTTCTGGAGGGCAGAGCTGGGCTTGGATTGGCAGGAGGGAAATTTTAAAATTTATCCACAAGTCAACTTACACCAAAAAATTGATTCGTGCCTTTACTACTTACACATGCATGTTTTTAAAAAATGTGCTTTTAACCTGTGGACAACCAAAGTGATATCAGACACCATAAAGCATTGTTGCCTATTTTAATTTTGATGTTACAGCCTAAATCCTTAACAAAATTCACATATATCTTCATAATGAAACACTGCAGGAATGGAAAGGCTCATATTCTCTATGTAAAGGTTACCTTATGTTTCACTTAAAGTTTCTGTTTTGCTTTTTAATCTATTACAGAAAACATCTCTTGTGGGACATTGTAAAGGGCATACCCTCCTGTCAAGCCAGAAAGCTCAAACACAAAGACACTGAGCTAACCAAGTGCTGTAATTCTTCCAAACTGAGCCTCTCCACACCCCCTCCACCCTTCCCCCCAACAGATATGTCTATTAAATCAGTGTCTGTTCTCCCCCTCGCACAACAAAGAGAACTTCTCACCGCATGAAATTGCCGCTGAATGGACACCAGAAAGCAGGATTTGCATAATTCCTTCCAACGAAACCCTGTCGGGAAGGAGGGGATGAGGGGCCCAAGCGTACGGATAGAATCTCCTAGATTCTGCTGGGGAAGACCTGGTTCCCAAGAATATTCCCCACGGGGGGAGAAGGGGAGAAAGGGCTGGAATTCTGCGCCTCCCCGAAGACTGGGTCTGGGGGACGGAGGAGCACGAGAAAGCATTTCCCCACACAGCAGCAGCACCAAAGCAAAGATGGGGAAATAACAATGCTGGAGGACAGGAGAGTCAGACACAAGGATGGACTGGGGCTAGGGGGCGGCGGGCGGAGCGGAGACACCACACGGGCCACTTACTTTTTGGAGGGGGGTTAAATATATGAGTTAAGCCCTTATGGTCCCGCCGGCCGCCGCACAGAGGGAAACGGGACCTTGGGAGAGAAAAACAGACAAAACACACAGTGTGAGAGGCGCAGCTCGGCCGCCCGGCCCCTCCTGGGGCGCCCCCGTGCACACTCCCTCCTGCCCGTGGGGAAAAAGCCACCCGAGGCCCGAGAGGCTGGGGGTTGGGGGGGGCGAGGCTCTCGGCGAGGCCACGGCTCCGGCACATACCCGGGGAGGGGACAAGAGCGACTCCCGCTCCGGCTTCTCGGTCGGACCCAGTTCCACCCCCCTTCCTCCCCGCCGCGCACACACCGAACACAAATACACACACACCGACCCGAGCGTCGAGGATTAACTCCCCGGCCGCCGCCACCGCCGCCGCCCGCAGAGGAAGTGCAGCCGCTGCCCCCCGCGGCCATGACACCCTACTTGGCTCGGTCAGGCGGACCCGGGGCCTGTGACAGCTCCGGCTCCCTCCGCCCCCATCTCCACCTCACGCCTCGCACACGCCCGAGAGCCGGGCGCCCGCCCGCCCGCCGCCGCGCGTGCACGCGGGGACTGGGGCGCGCGCCGCCGCGCGTGGGGGAGGGGAGGCGCGGGAGGAGGGAAGGCGCCGGGCAGAGCGGAGGAAGGGGCTGAGCACGCCTCCCACCCCCGTGCCCGGCTCCGCGGAACCGGAGGCGGCGCCCCCGGTCAAGTGGCAGCGCCGCGGGGCGAGTCTCCACAATAAGCCGGCGGCGGCGCCGGGCGGCCGGGCCGGGAGGGGGGGGAAGCGGGGGAGGGAAGGGGCACGCGCTCCCGCCCGAGAGCCCGCCCCGGGGAAGGCGCGCGGAGGGGAGGGGCCGACGCGCGTGCTCAAGCCCGAGCCGGGGAGAGCCCGCCCGGAGGTCGCGCGCGCCCGCACTCCGGGGGGTGGGGGAGGGGGACGCCCGAGCCAAGGAGGGCGGGCGGGCCGGAGCAGCAATTGCCTCTGCCCCGGCTCCCTCCCTGGTCCAGGGCAGCCGGTGGCGGGGCGGCCCGAGGGCCGGAAGCGGCCGGGGGAGTGTCTCACCTACACAGTGAATGAGCTTGTGGCGCCACGAGTCCAGTTCTTGCCGAAAGCCGCGTCTCTCAACGGAGCATTGCTGCCGCCTGCACACCCTCGCCATCTTCTGCCGCCCGCCCGGCCCTGCCTCCGCCGCGGCCCCGCGCACGCCCAGCCGCGTCGCCCGGGGCCGCGCACGCACCCGCGGCCTGGGCGTCGCGCCTCCCGCCGGGGGCGGCGCGGGGGCAGGGCTGGCCTCACCTCGCGGTGGCCCCGGCGTGGCCCTGGGGGCTGCCTGGGCGTGCGTCGGCCCCGCGCTCGGCGAGGCGAGGCCGCGCGACTGCGGTCCCCGTGTTTCTTGGCCGCGGCCAACGCCAGCTCTGGCCGCCGGGAAGGCGTCTTCGCCGGGCAGGAGCTCGCCCCGACCCCCGATCCTGCGCCGACTTCGCAAGGTGCCCCAAGGCCACCGCTGCCCCTTCCTCTCCCTTCCCGGGGCTTTTTGTTTCTTAAACTAGCCCCATTTATCACTTCTAACTTGCCTATCGCCCCACACCAACTGTTGCGAGTTCCGTGGTAACTGCTTCTCTGAACTCAGCCGGAACTGCTCCTTTCGGGAGACTGTTTAAGAAACAGTTAATAAATGCCCGGATGCCCGTGGAGGCACTAAGCCCCAAAGTTTTAAAAAACCGAGGGTATAGTTTATTAAGTCATTGGAAGACTTGGCCAACGTTCGTAAACCCAGTAAAAATGGAATCAAGCGTTTTAGGTAGAAAAACTAGGTTTCTACTAAAAAGGCTGATCATAGGCAAAATTCTCAAGGTGGCATATACGGAACCCCTCCTGTGTGTGTAGAAAAAGGTTTAAGAAAATTATGCGAAAGTGAGAGTGGTATTTCAAAAGAAGTCTAAATTAACAATACTTAAAGCAGAGTGTTGGAAAATGGCATAATTCCATATTTCAGGAAAGACTCGAGATTCTCATTTCCAATGACGAAAGGAATTTTCAGGTGAAAACCTGGGGTAATTAAACCACCCTGCGTAGGGCACTACCTGTTCCATTTAAACATTATTCTGAGCTTAATTACCTGACTGCTATTTGGGAGAGAAAGAGAAAATGGAACGAAAGGAGAAAGCGGGGGGGGGGGGGCGCAGAATACAAAAGAAAAAAATGGAAAATAGATCCTTCTTTAGTACCCTAGGGTTCTGGCCTCTTCCTCACCTTTGGGGTTTAAGTTTAAGGACGGTGCATTCCTGCTCTGCTTTTAAATATTTAAATTTAAATGTGAAGACTTAATTTTAATTACTGTAGTAGGTAAAACGTCATTAAATACTTGCAGGCAAGAATCCCATTGGTGTATTGATTTCTGTCTTTTCAAAGTAGTGGTCATTGTCTCTCAACCAGGCACTTGTGGAATGCCCTGTCTATCCATAAAGAGATGGACTGGGTGGGCCTCTTGGGTAGAACAGGTTTGAAATGTTTGAGTAGAAAGGCACCTCTGCTCCCCAAATCTAACACCAGTGATTATTCCACAATTCTCAGAAGTCCACGATATTTCGCCTGCTAAAAAGAACTGTCAAATGAACAAACTGTTACGTCTGCAAGTATTGAATTTCTGTGTACACAAAACTATCCTGAGTAGCGAGGGGAAAGGACAAACGTGATGGCGGGACATCTTGTATCTTCAATCTGAATCTTCTTTTCTTTGCCGCTAGGTGGTAGGTTTGAGTCTTGTAGCTTTTAACCAAGTTTCTATGGTTTTTGGAGGAAGTATGCTTCATAGAGTTTCAAATAAATGAACAACATGTAACTTTAAAATGAGTTAATAAATGTGTTTTCCAATTACCCATATAATCTGCTTGAAATGATCAAGCCAAGGGTAATACTTCCGCAACATAATCTCTTAAAGAGTCTCAGACATGTAGATTAAGAGGATCCCAGAGACTTCAGAGATTGACTCAAATTTGAAGCATGGAATTACAAGCCCAGACAAGTAAAGTGACATGATGAAGGTTGCATAGCTGCTCAGTAGAAAGAGGGCAACAAAAGCCAGAAGCCAGATTTCCCAGTTCCCAATTCAATGTTATTTCCATTATTCTACTTCGAATTACAATTATTGTTTCACTTATTTTAATTTGGGAACCAATATATAGTTGATCTCTCACAAGGTTTATTTGGAAGAAAGGATGAAGGGACAATAGTAATATCTATCATTCATTGAGTATCTACTATATGTCTAACATTGCAACTTTATTTCATTCCATCTGAATAACAATGCCAAAAAGGAGGTAAGATTTTTACCGACTTTTTACATTTTCCAGATTAGAGATTCAAGACTCAGAGGAGTTAAGTGCCTTTGTCCAAGGCCACAAAGTTACCAAATGGCAAAACCAGAATTCTAAGATCTCTCTGACTCCAAAACCCTCTAATTGTCCTGCAAGTAGAAGCAGGACTCTGCACGCAGAGGATTCATTTAATTCCATGTAAGAGGTTATGTTCCATTGCACAGTCGAGCAGTTTGACAAAAATGTTGAATTCCTATCATGTGTCAGGCAGTATCCCCGGCACTTAGACACGTAGATATCTAAGACATAATTTCTGACCTCTAACTCTTTTGGCTACCCTGGAATAGGATCTTAGCTGTGAGCTCTTTCCCACTCTGGGGAAGATTGAGCAATACAACACAGTGGCTAAAGAGTAGAATCTGAAGACACAGAGAGATTGATTAGAATCTTTGTTCCATCCCTTAGAACCTGTGTGGCCTTGACAAATTAACTTTCCTGGTCATCAGTTTCCTCGTGCGACAAAGAGGATAATAGTCTACAAAATGGAGATTGTGTGAAGATGAAATGAAACAATCATGGACAGTGGCTGTCAAATTGTTAGCATGAAATGACTATCAGTTCTCATGATTAGGCTCCCATCTGCTTGTCCAGTCTGCAGGGTGACAGGAAACCACGATGCTTGTACAGTTTGGGATGAATATGTAACATCATGAAGAAATAACAGCAATGACCTTGGCCTTTGAAAACAACATTCCCTAAGTCACATTCTATGTTTCTTACAATGGGCAGATGATAGGGAAAAACGGAGCACAGAAAATGACAATCAGAGAGTGGGGATAGCCACCGTGAACCATAGGACTGGTTGGTCAGGATTATATCAAGTTGGCATCTGATTAGTTGGAAGTGGCATATCATATGGGAAAGGACGTCAGAGAAATGGGAGGATGAAATGGATTGGAGCCTTTTTAAGAAAGAAGTCTCCTGGGGCGCCTGGGTGGCTCAGTTGGTAAGGCAACTGCCTTTGGCTAGGGTCATGATCCTGGAGTCCCGGGATCCAGTCCCGCATCAGGCTCCCTGCTCGGCGGGGAGTCTGCTTCTCCCTCTGACCCTCCCCGCTCTCATGCTCTCTCTCTCTATCTCATTCTCTCAAATAAATAAATAAAATCTTTAAAAAAAAAAAAGACTGGAGATGTAAACTAAAAAAAAAAAAAGAAAGACGTCTCCTGATGGGAGACTTCTCATGAATTCCAATAAGTGACACTTTTAAAAGCACTTTTCATGGATTATGTCTTTTATTCCTTACAACAACCCAAGTAAGCATCCCTATTTGATAACAGAGCACAGACAGGCTAAGTAATTTGCCTAACTAGAGGTTATGGTAGGTTTGGATTCAAATTGAGGCAATCTGGGGTGCCTGGGTGGCTCAGTCGATTAAGCATCTGCCTTCAACTCGGGTCATGATCCCAGAGTCCTGGGATCGAACCCCAAATCTGGTTCCCTGCTTAGCAGGGAGTCTGCTTCTCCCTCTGCCCCTCCCCCTGCTCATGCTCTCTCTCTCTAATACATAAATAAAATCTTAAAAAAAGAA
Source organism: Callorhinus ursinus (assembly GCF_003265705.2). NCBI lineage: Eukaryota > Metazoa > Chordata > Mammalia > Carnivora > Otariidae > Callorhinus > Callorhinus ursinus. The sequence continues at coordinate 22,725,595 of NW_027397082.1, forward strand.
ACAACCCAGGCAATATGGCTGCAGAGGCAGCTCTTTAATCTTTGCATTATTTTGCTTCCCGTACTGCAGGGAACATGGGACTTAGAGTGAGAGACAAGACCTAGCCGACAGAAGGGAAGCTGGGACACTTGGTGGAACTGCTCCTTTAGGGGCTCTTCGTGCTTTAGTAAAAGACTTTCCAAGTTCCTCTCTTTTCAGTCTGCCTGTGTGCCCAGAAAACTTTATGGCTTTACTTTATGTTATGTGTGTAAGTGACACATTTTTTTTTTAAAGTTGTTTTGAGATATATTTCACACACTATAAAATTTACCTGTCAGTGGTTTTTACTGTATTTACAGAGTTGTGCAACAATCACCACAATCACTATTAGAACATTTTCATCAGCCCCAAAGAAACCCCATGTATATTAGCAGTTACTCCCCATTCCCTCCTTTCCTCAAACCCTGGCAGCAACAAATCTACTTTCTATGTCTGTGAATTTTCTTCTTCTGGACATTTCAGGTAAATTGAATCATACAACTGGTGGTCTTTTGTGACTGGTTGCTTTCACTGAGCACAATGTTTGCAAGGTTCATCTACGTTGTAGTATGTATCAAAGCTTACTTCCTTTTCATTGTCAAATAATATTTCATCATATGGATATACAGCATTTTGTTTATCCATTCCAGCTGATGGATACTTGATTGATTTCATTTTTTGGCTATTATAGATGATGCTGTAATGAATATTTGTAAACAAGTTTTTGTGTGAATGTGTGTTTTCATGTTCGTTTTAAATATGAATATACATATGTATCCTATTTTGAAATAGTTTCATATTATAGAAAAGTTGCAAGAACTCCTATATTCCCATCTCACAAATGCCCCAATTGTTAATATCTTATCACATCTGCTTTTGGTCTCTATGTATCTGTATATATGGTTTTGTTCTTGTTGTTGAGTCTTTTTATGAACAATCTGATAGAAAACTACAGACTTGACTCCTATCATCCCTAAGTATCCAGTGTGAATGTCGATAAAGCAAAGACACTTTCCTTCATAACCATGATATAACCCTCCATCACATCAGGAGATCAACACTGATACAATACAGGCCCCATTAAAATTTCACTCTCTGTTAAAAACAATGTCTCTTTTCCTTTTCTGGTCCAGAATCCCATCCAGGAAGTTACACTGAATTTAATTGCATGTATTCTCAGTCTCTTTGATTTGGGTACAATTCCTAAGTCTTTTCTTGTTTTGTTCTGTTTTTTTTATGACCTTGACAGTCCTAAAAAGAACAGGCCTCTCATTCTGTAGGATGATCCTCAACTGGGTCTGTGCAGTGTTGCTCATGACTAGACTCAGGCCATACATTTTGACAAGAAAACCACAGAAATGAGGCTGGGGTCTCTGGGCATCTCATCAAGGGCTCATGATGTCAACTCTTCACATAATTGTGATGAAAATTTTATTCATCTGGTCAAGTGGTTTTCTCCACCATAAAATCACCATTGTTTCCTTTTTACTTGATAAATATTTTGTAGGGAGATATTCTGAGATTATGCCAATGTCCTGTCCCTTGCCCGACCCACCAGCCTTAACATCCATGAATCATTGCCTGAATCGCTTGTCACAATGATGATGGTCAAAAAGTGATTTTCTTACTTCATCATTTCTTCTGTATTAACTAGTTTACATTCGAATATAAGAGTTTTTCCTCTTTCCCTTTTATTTATTTATTCATTACTTATGGACTCATCATTTACTGTAATATATTAATGTATTGTATGTAATGTATTGTAATATATTGCTGTAGTTATTGTCACTGTCCCAGATTTGGCCAGTGGGAGTCACTTCAAGCTTTTATCCTGTTGGCATACACTCATCATTCTACAAACAATTTCCTCACTTTCTGGTACAGCTAGATGTTCTAGGCTCATTTTGTATTTTCTCTGCCTCAGCTCTAGAATGAGCCTTGGTTACTTTTGGTGGAGGATAGTATTTAAAAATCAAGATTTGGGCTCAGTGTTTTCACTCCTACTGGTGTGCCATCGCTACTGGGTCTTAGCAACAGTCAGAGCTAGGAAATATATGTGTGTATATGCATATTTATATATATACACATATGCCTATATATTTCTATATCTGTCTCTAAATATACTTAAATACCATGAGTTTACGCTGATGCATTTGATTCCAATCCATCACCTCTGAATACTTGCAAGCCTTTCCCTACTACACACTTACAAATCCCCTTTGGACAATGACAAACCAGGTTCCCGTATTTTTTCATATTGACCTCACTACATTTATTTGCTTGATCCCCACTGTATTTAACAATCCCCTGACCACACTGGCTGCCTCCTTGTCCTGCTACCTCCGGAAACCCTTCTCAAGAGTGTCATCTTCTGGCTACCCAAATATCTGCATGGCACACCACTATCCAGTGGATGTCAATTCTCCCCACATTGAATGGCATACATTCTGTGCCATTCTAACCAAAATTCCAAAAGGAACTCAAACTTTTCAAAATTTATAAAGAAAAATAAAGATCCATGAATAATTACAATGTCGGTTTTGAAAAAGAATAGCAGGGCCACCTGGGCGGTTCAGTCGGTTAAGCATCCAGCAACTGACCTGATTTCCGCTCAGGTCATGATCTCAGGGTGAGAGATAGAGCCCCACGTGAGGCTCTGCACTGGATGTGGAACCTGCTTAATATTCTCTCTCTCCCTCTCCCTCTGCCCCTGCCCCACCCCCTGCACACACACTCGTGCTCTCTTTCTCTCTAACAACAACAAAAAAACTTCTTTAAAAAGAAAAAGAACAGCAAAGAAGAATATGTTAGACATGGAAATGTGCAGCTTGGATCCTTCTTCAAGGAAGAAGTCAGAGTCTGGCTTGTAGGGAATGTGAGCACTACACAGCCTCCGGCTGTCAGCTGCTTCAGGGTTAGCCTCAGCTGCTCAGAGCTATCTTGCCCAAGGTCACATCTTTCTGGGCCTGCCAGGATATGGTGACTAAGGGCTAGCAGGCCATAGCCTGGTCATTTCTGCCTGATGCTGGACACTCTGACACATAACACTTGTTCCAAAGTACTTCATGGGTTTGGCTGAGGCTTTGTTGACCTGCATCTTAGTTTGATTACTTTCTCTGCCCGGTTCTGCTCTCCCCCACCAAATTCCCTTTCACAGATGCTAATCCCTAATAAGCCTTTTGCATCCCAAAGTTCATCTCCAATTCTGCTTCCAGGGAATCTGACATGTGACAAGGAGAGATTCACTGCACTAGATATTATAAGGCCATGGTAATAAAATTACCATTGTGTTAGCACACGAAGAGGGAGGTGATAGAAAATACTATCTTTGTGGCCGCTAATGTTAAGAAAGATTTTAAGTTTATGAGATATTTTCCCAAATGATAATGGGAAATTATCTAATTAACTAAGATATAATTAACTAAGATATAAAGAGTTTTCAGAGGTTGTAGGAATAAAACTTAAATATCTTTAGCTTTGGGACACCTGGGTGGCTCAGTCGGTTAAGGCTCTGCCCTCAGCTCAGGTCATGATCCTGGAGTCCTGGGGGTACTCAGTGGGGAGCCTGCTTCTCCCTCTGCCTTCCACTCCCCCTGCTTGTGCACTCTCTCTCTGACAAATAAATAAATACAATCTTTTAAAAAATATCCTTAGCATTTTTTTAAGGAGTAAAGGAGGCTTTTTTTCTATAAGCCCTCAGAATCATATTCTATGTTGATCTTTATGCTGATCTATTTACCTGAACGCATGGTATTTTGTTCATCTGGTTCTCAGGAAAAAACAAACAAACAAATAAACATTTCACTGTTGTCTTTGTTAGGTGACTATGGGTGAGGGGTAAGAAAAAAAAAATCACCAGAAAGGAGTTATTTATAATGAGGTAGCAAATGAAGGTTGTTTCCATGGAAAATTTGTTTCAATTTTTAAGCCTGAAAAGGTATAAAATGCATCTGAGTTGGGCAAAATGAAAGTGTTTAAAACCAAAGGAAGGGCGCCTGGGTGGCTCTGTCGGTTAAGTGTCTGCCTTCGGCTCAGGTCATGATCCCAGGGTCCCGGGATCGAGTCCCACATTGGGCTCCCTGCTCCGCGGGAAGCCTGCTGCTCCCTCTCCCACTCCCCCTGCTTGTGTTCCTGCTCTCGCTGTCTCTCTCTCTGTCAAATAAATAAATAAAATCTTTAAAAAAAAAAAACAAAGGAAGTCTTCAAAGAAAAGTTGAAGTAAGAAAAAGAAAGTTTGGTAAAATCACAGAGAGTGCCTCAATATTCTCGCTGAGCTTTGGCAAAATGTACATTTCAAAATTTATATCTGACACTTCCCATCTAACAAAAATGACCCCTATTTATTGTGCAGCCGCTCTAATCTGTCCTCGTGTCATCTTTGAATGATTGGTTATACAGATCTTGCTTTGTACCAGCTACCCAAACGAATGGATGACTTGTTCTGGTCAATGAACTGATTGTGAGCAGAAGTGAGACACATGACATGACTTCCAGGCCAGGTTATTTTCATGGGTCTGAAGATGCGGTGCAGAGTCATTAGAGATGTAAATTATCTTCAAGGATGGAAGCAGAACAGAGAGCTGGGCATAGAATTCACATCTACTTACTCCTTATACAATTCTCTTTCAGTGCTGGCCTCCAAGAATACTAGATATGATATGATATGTGATATGATACCATACTGGTTATTATATATTTTTTAAAATTTTATGTACTTTTGCGAGAGAGTGAGCAAGCACGAGCAGGGGGTGGGGGGGGCGGAGGGAAAAGCATACTCCCTGCTGAACAAGGAACCTGATGTGGGACTCGATCCCAGAACCCTGGGATCATGGGGGCACCTGGGTGGCTCAGTCGGTTAAGTGTCTGCCTTCGGCTCAGGTCATGATCCCAGGGTCCTGGGATCGAGTCCCACATGGAGCTCCTTGCTCGGTGGGGAGCCTGCTTCTCCCTCTCCCTCTCCCTCTGCCTATCGCTCCCTCTGCTTGTGCTCTCTCTCTCTCAAAAATAAATAAATGAAACGTAAAAAAAAAAAAAGAACCTTGGGATCATGACCTTAGCTGAAGGCCAATGCTTAACCAACTGACCCACCCAGGCGCCCCATACGAGGTTATTATAAAAAGTAGCTTCATCAGTGTATGTGAATCTTAATTATTTCTTGAAGATAATAAAGTATTAATACAAAAAAAAAGCCTCAGTCGTTAAGCGTCTGCCTTCGGCTCAGGTCATGATCCCAGGATCCTGGGATCGAGCCCCGCATCGGGCTCCCTGCTCCGCGGGAAGCCTGCTTCTCCTCTTCCTCTCCCCCTGTTTGTGTTCCCTCTCTCACCGTGTCTCTCTCTCTGTGAAATAAATAAAATCTTTAAAAAAAATTACAGATTTCTTAAAAACCTAAACCTACCTGTTTAGGGGGAAAAAAAACAGAGTAACTTATATGAATTTGTGGAATAATGATACTATTTATTGAGTACTCCAAGTCTTGAGCTAAGCACTTTGCCTGCCTTATTTTATTTCATACTGAAAACAATTCTACAAAATAGGTACTATTTTTAAATCTCATCTTAGAGATGGGAAAAATAAAGCACACAGAGTTTAAATATCTCACTCTAATTCACACAACAGGTAGATGGAAAAATTTGAACTCAGGAGATTCTAGTAATTTGGTTTTTATCCTTTTCACTGTAGTGTCTCACAGAGGAAGGTAAATGCTAGTGTGGCTTTGTATGTAATTAAAAGATAGCCAAACTTCCTTTTTACTTTGTCTCTATCAATTTAAACACCGTGCTATTGACATTTAACAAATGCTTACCCACTAAGTCTTTGAAGTTCTACGTCATTTAATTGGGATTGTTGTTTCTTCAGAGCATAAAAGCTCCTGGGCTAATACAGTTATTCCTGAAAGATGATAAAAGCATTAGAATATATTTAATAATTCCACTAATCAATCCACACTCTTTTTTTAAAAAAAATCCCATTAATATTCTTTTATTTGTAATTTCTCATTGAAATGCCTTCTCAAGTTCAAGCGCTGTCATTTGTCACTAAAGCCATGTTATGCTGAATGTCTTATACAATTACATATGGTTATGACTTATTTTGCCTGCAGCACAGGCCTTTAATTTCTTCTCAAGCGTTGTCTTATTGATCTAATAACAGTTCTTTCCAAATCAATTGAAATGCAGAAGTAATAAATTCCAAAGCATATACTGTAGAAGACTTGAAATATAGCATAAAACAAAGGACAACTCCCCTGTTCATGGAATGGGTGACATTTCACATTCAGAGAAAGAGAATAAATATACTCAAGTGATGAATGGCATCTTGATCTTTTCCATACGTTCACTTAAAAAAAAAAAAAAAGAAGAAAATATAACCTCCACTAGTTGCTTGCAGTTGACGTAACCTTAGCATAAAAAAAAAAAAGTCTTCTTGAAAATGATTCTGTAACATCTCTCTGAAAGCTTTTATTCTTTCAGAGTCTGCTTGACAGATGCTCTCCTAGATGCAGAGTGCTAATGATGCCAATAAACTAGGCGTTCCAAACAGACAGGGATGTTGCTGCACAGACACTCTTTCATATTGTGTGACACTTTAGATTCTGGCAAACTCAATTGGTCACTTCTTTCACCTATCACCCTTTCAGAAACTTCAGGACCATTGTCATCATTATACTTCTGAAATCGGTTGGACATCACTTTTGAAAATGCTTTATGACCTTCAACAAATCACTGATTTTTCCTGCCCTCATTTTCTACTTCTTTAAAAGGAGAACGTTGGACTAAGTATTCCCAACTTTCTTTAGAGTTTGAGTTATCTTAAGTTATTAGAATTCATCAATGTCAAGTGCTTGAAAGTTTCAAGCAAATAATTTTACATTTACATATTTTCATAAAATACTTTAATGTGTAAAAAAGAATTGCAAACTGTGTAGTACATACCATGGCATATTATGTAAAATAAGTAGACTCAACTTTGGATGAACCCACACATCTTAATTTGACATAACTAATATTATAGTAACTGATATTTGTTCTTCATATGTGTATATCACCTTCAGAGCATAAGATAGTAGGAGTTTTCCAGGAAGGAGACAGTATATGTAGGAAATTTATGCATACCTCTTGGTGAAAGCATGGCCAACAGCTTCAAAATTTGGCACATACCTTAAGGGGATATGAAAACTAGAAGTCTTCATTTGACCCCTGAAATATCCAATGTCTTCCTACAACCCCATATATATACCAAAATTTCTTGCTGTTCCCTGCATGTGGGTCTTCTGCCCCAGGGCCAGTTCTGGATTCTCAGCTTCCAGCTATAGTCAGCAAGTGTCCCCAGGGCAAACATATCTATAGATCCTCAGTATCATTCAGTACTCCCTCTAAGGCCATCAACTGTTATCTATTTTGGTGCAGTGCCCCCTCCCCCACTAGTAGATACTGTGTTATGCCTTTTTTTTTCAAATTCGTATCTGAATCTTTAGTCAAATGTATACTTTGCGTTGTGTATTGTGGTTTCACTGTTTGGGGAATATATATCTGAATCAACTTTCAAATGCATATTTTACCTCATTTACTTTTTTTTAAATTTTATTTTATTATGTTATGTTAATCACCATACATTACATCATTAGTTTTTTTTTAAGATTTTATTTATTTATTTGAGAGAGAGAATTAGGTAGAGAGAGAGAGCATGAGAGAGGGGAGGGTCCGAGGGAGAAGCAGACTCACTGCTGAGCAGGGAGCCCGATGCGGGACTCGATCCCAGGACTCCAGGATCATGACCTGAGCCGAAGGCAGTCACTTAACCAACTGAGCCACCCAGGCGCCCTACATCATTAGTTTTTGATGTAGTGTTCCATGATTCATTGTTTGCACATAATACACAGTGCTCATTCAATATGTGCCCACTTTAACACCCATCACCAGGCTAACCCATCCCCCCACCCCCTCCCCTCTAGAACCCTCAGTTTGTTTCTCAGCCTCCATAGTCTCTCATGGTTCATCTCCCCCTCCGATTTCCCCCCTTCAGTTTTCCCTTCCTACTATCTTCTTTTTTTTAAGCATATAATGTATTATTTGTTTCAGAAGTACAGATCTGTGATTCAACAGTCTTGCACAATTCACAGCACTCACCATAGCACATACCCTCCCCAATGTCCATCACCCAGCCACCCCATCCCTCCCACCCCCCACCATTCCAGCAACCCTCAGTTTGTTTCCTGAGATTAAGAATTCCTCTTATCAGTGAGATCATATGATACATGTCTTTCACCTTATTTACTCTTAATACCCCACACGGCCCACAAATCATTTTTCAAACACAAGAAAAAAGAGGGGCATCTGGCTGGCTCAGTTGGTAGTACAGCATGTGGCTCTTGATCTCAGGGTCCTGAGTCTGAGCCCCAAGCTGGGCATAGTGCTTACTTTAAAAAAAAAAAAAGAAGAAGAAGAAGAAGTAGTAGCTTTCACGACTTTGAATTCTGTCAATATGAGAGGCTAGACACTATAAAACATTCCATTACTCCAAAGCAAGGAGATTCTGGAAGAGGTTAATTTTTTAATACTTCACAAGGGATTGCAATAAATAAAGAAAGTCTTCAAGTTGTCCATAATAAAAAGTATGCTAAAACCAGAATGGGAGTGTGAGCAGCAAAACGCTTGCAGGCTATACTGCCCTGAGGGTAAATATATCAGTGTATCAATTGTTCAGAAACCAAACCTTGGGCTGGTTCCAAATAGACTTCTTGAACCTTGAACCTGAGAGCCTAAATTGAGGAAAGATCTTTGAAAAAGGCTAAAGTAGTTCCCAAGATGGTAGTTCCTGTTGGTTCCCAGTAGAAGCATCAAAAAATCCCAGTTTAGGGGCGCCTAGGTGGCTCAGTTGTTTAAGCGACTGCCTTCGGCTCAGGTCATGATCCTGGAGTCCCGGGATCGAGTCCCACATCGGGCTCCCTGCTCAGCAGGGAGTTTGCTTCTCCCTCTGACCCTCTTCCCTCTCGTGCTCTCTATTTCTCATTCTCTCTCTCTCAAATAAATAAATAAAATCTTTAAAAAAAACAAAAACAAAAAATCCCAGTTTAGGCCTGTAGGATCCCCAAAGATAAATACATAATCTTACAATCAGAGATTGGCAAACATAAGAGAAAATAAGACACTACGACCTACAATCAGAACAACAGATTTAGACTTCCATGATTATCAGATACTGGAATTATAAAATCGAAACATAAAAAACTTTGTATGAAATTTTAAAATTGAATTACAAAAATGATCAAGCCAATAAGAGACTATCTACCAAAAGTGGGAATTTTTGAAATAGAATTAGAGTGTACTTGGGGCACCTGGGTGGTTCAGTTGGTTAAGTGTCTGCCTTAGGCTCAGGTCATGATCTCAGGGTCCTGGGACCCAGCCTCCCCTCCCCCAGGCTTGGCTCCCTGCTCAGCAGGGAGTCTGCTTCTTCCTCTCTCTCTGCACCAGCCCCCGGCTCCTGCTCTCTCGCACTCTCTCAAATTAATACTTTATTTTTGTTAAGATTTTATTTACTTATTTGAAAGAGAGAGAGCATGAGCTGGGGGAGAGGCAGATGGAGAGAGAGAGGCTGACTCTCGGCTGAGCCAAGGGCCTGATGTGGAGCTCAATCCCAAGACCCTGGGAACATGACCTGAGCCAAAGGCAGATGCTTAACTGACCGAGCCACCCAGGCGCCCCTCAAATAAGTAAAATCTTTAAAAAAAAAAAAAAAAAGAAAGAAAGGAAGGAATAGAGTGTTCTTGAAAATATATGTTAAAAATATAATTGTTGACATTTTAAAATTTCATAAAGCCATTGGTTGAACAGCAGATTAGACACAGATGTTAAGGATGTAATGGAAGTTGGATCTAAATAAATTACTCAGAATGACATAAAAGAAACAAGGGGATGAACAGTTTGAAAGTGGGATTGGGAAACATGGAAAATAATAGAATAATTAATCTAATTTATGGATTTCTGGGAGATAAATTAGTGAGAACAGAAAAGAAATAGCTGATAAGTTAATAGATGATAACTTTTCACTACTGACAAAAGATATAAATCCATAAACATCCAAAACATTGCAAGCTTGATAAATAAAACACTCTACTCCTAGGTACTTTATAAACTCCAGAACACAAAGGAATACTTTACAAGCGGCTTAGGAGAAAAAAAATGATTTGGAATGAATGACCACCTGACTGCAGAATCCACAGCAACAATTCAGGTTAGAAAACAAACTGAGCAACGTCTTCCAAGTGCCAAAAGAACCTATTAACCTGGAATCAGAAAATGATGAAGGACAGTTGGAAGGCAGGCAGGCAGGGCCCCCCTGCCCTAAGAGGAAACCACCCTTAAAAGGATTTTGTACCACCCTAGAAGGAGCCCTCCACCCTTTCCCACGTGATAGATAGATGACAAAAAATCGATTGGATGACAGGTGCATGGAGAGTGAGAGTTAATCAGATTGCAACAGCCCGCCAACAAGCCCATTAAAACCCCTAGACTTAGAAACTTGTTGTAACCCTCTCGGGTCCCTCTCTCTTTGGGGGCTTTGTACTATCCCTCAGTATTACCCTCCCTCTTTGGGAGCTTTGTACTATCTATCACTCAATAAACTTAACTACTGTTCAGTAAAACCTTGCTTTGCTGCCCACCACTCTGGTTTACCTCTTCATTCTTCAAAGTGGCATGACCAAGAAACTCGGGCACGGAAGGAAAAGGAAATCCTGTAACAAAAAACATTTGTCCACTCTCAGTTCTGTACCTAGCAAAATTATCTTTCAAGAATGAAGGCAGGAGCACCTGGGTGGCTCAGTAGGTTGGGCGCTGGACTCTTGATTTTGGCTCAGATCTCAGGGGTCCTAGGATCCAGCGGCATCTTGGGCTTCTGGCCAAGACAAGCTTCTGCTTGACTCCCTCTCCCTCTTCCCCCCCACCTCGTCTGTGCCCACCTGCACACGCGTGCACTCTCTCTCTCCGTCTCAAATAAATCTTAAAAAAGAAAGAGAGCCAGGGCGCCTAGGTGGCTCGGTCATTAAGCATCTGCCTTTGGATCAGGTCATGATCCCAGCGTCCTGGGATCGAGCCCCGCATCGGGCTCCCTGCTCAGCGGGAGGCCTGCTTCTCCCTCTCCCACTCCCCCTGCTTGTGTTCCCTCTCCCGCTGTCTCTCTCTCTGTCAAATAAATAAAAATTTTAAAAAATGAGGGCAGAATAAGTTATTTTGAGATTAATATTTGAGAGAATCTGTCATAGATCTTCCCCAAAAGAATTTTTTTTTTTGGTAACCAAAAGAACTTTAAAAAAATGACTTTGGAAGAAGAAAAATCTTGGAACAAAGACCTGAGATCTGGTGAGTAATAGTGAGCAAAGAAATTGGTAAACTTGTGGGTAACATTAAATAAACATTTTTATATGAAGTAAAAAATCTTACAATGTCTCATTTGTGTGTTTTTTAAAGGACTAAATGAAAATACTGAGTAACAATAAGTTATGAATTAGGAGTGAAGGATTTAGAGGTAAAGACTTTGTATAATTCAGCAGAGGAACAGATATGAGCTATAGAGTTATTGGTATAAGTAGGCATGATAAACTTTTCAAGAATAAGTAGTAAAAGAATGGGAATAGTATATAGATCTTAAAAATGTAAGAGGTAAAATGAAATAAAAAAAGAACCAACAAGGGCGCCTGGGTGGCTCAGTTGGTTAAGCGACTGCCTTCGCCTCAGGTCATGAGCCTGGAGTCCCGGGATCGAGTCCCGCATCGGGCTCCCTGCTCAGCGGGGAGTCTGCTTCTCCCTCTGACCCTCCCCACTCTCATGCTCTCTCTCTATCTCTCATTCTCTCTCTCAAATAAATAAATAAAATCTTTAAAAAAAAACCAACAAAACCTTTAATTTTTTTTTTAAGATTTTATTTATTTGACAGAGAGAGACACAGTGAGAGAGGGAACACAAGCAGGAGGTGTGGGAGAGGGAGAAGCAGGCTTCCCGCTGAGCAGGGAGCCCGATGTGGGGCTCGATCCCAGGACCCTGGGATCATGACCTGAGCCAAAGGCAAACGCCTAATGACTTGGCCACCCAGATACCCCCAAAACTTTTAACTTTTTAAAGAAAAAAAAGGAAATTATTGAAAAAGCAAAACATATACACAGCGAAAAGTTAGATGATAGAAACAAATTCTAATACGCGCTTAGACTAAAATTCCAGTTAAAATTCAGAGATTGTCAGATTGTTATAAAAAAGAATGTCCAGACTTTCTAAGGCTGGCCATAAATGAATAATGGGTACTATACGTACTCTTTCACCATTTACAACTATGAAATTGCCAAAATACATGAAGCAATTATTTATAGGCATTTAACAATAGATAGTGCTGATCTGTGATCTTTGAGAAAATGAAATACATGAGGTGAGCTCCATATTCAACCCAGTTTTCTGCCTGGGTACCGTCTCCAAACCATGGTGCAAGGAGGTGGAGCCTAAGCAGAGCATAGAGATCTTGCTGAGCGCAGGAGGCAGAAACTGGAGTTCTAGAACACTGTAGTGACTGTAATGTGTGAGGCGGGTTAGAAGAAAGGAAAGAGCTGCACAAAAAAGCAGCTCAAAAATTATGCAAAGGGATTCCTTTATTGGAAATCCAGTCGTTGACTGAATGCTAAGTAAGCTGCACGTGCCCGAGAAAACATCCAGGAGACCTGAGAGAAAACAGCTGCTAGGGGTTTGTAAGAACAGAGATCCTGGAGTCACAGAGTGCTGGGAGATTAGAGTTCTAAGCAGACAAAGTAGAGAGATCTTGATGTTTTACTCTGGGTAAAACATGTTTTATTTTGAGTTTGGATCTCAAAACTTTCATGCTTAAGGAACAGGGCTCCTTTAGCTGTTGAATACGGGAACTCTAGATTCGCCCTAAAAAAGTAAAAAAACAAAGCTCTGACAAGATCCAGCTAATCCAAATTAAAAATTAACTTACTTCCAGGAAAAGAAAAGTCTTAACATTTTAAGTAGACATTTTAAGAAGTAACATTTTTTTTTTAAGATTTTATTTATTTGACAGAGAGAGACACAGCGAGAGAGGGAACACAAGCAGGGGGAGTGGGAGAGGGAGAAGCAGGCTTCCCGCCCACCGAGCAGGGAGCTGGATGTGGGGCTCGATTATGACCTGAGCCAAAGGCAGATGCTTAATGACTGAGCCACCCAGGCGCCCCTAAGAAGTAACATTTTAAGAAGACAACAAAATCCAGCTGCTCTGCAATGTAGTATGAACAACATTCAATAAAACTTACTAGTTCTAAGACTATACTTTCAGGGATCATTTCTACAGTTTGTTACTAGAGAAGTTTCTCTGAATGTGTAGAGTACCCGAAACCACGAGGAGGGGGAACAGTGTCCCTTGGTGAGCAAGAAGCTGACTCTGGGTGTTCTTTTTGCAACTGTGCTTTGTCATTGATGATTTTTCTTGTCCTTCAGAGAAGCTAGAGGGAAGGGATGCCATCTGAGTAAAACAAACAAACAAAAAAACTTACTAGTTGTGAGGAGGAGAATGTGATAAATCACCAGGGAGGAGACAAAAATAGAAACATATTCAGAGATGGCAGAGATTTTGTTTTTAAAGGTTTTATTTATTTATTTGACAGAGAGCAAGAGAGCACAAGCAGGGGGAGAGGCAGAGGAGGAGGGAGAAGCCGGCTCCCAGTCCCGATGACAAGAGATTTTTTTTTAAAGGACCTCAGAACAGGGGCGCCTGGGTGGCTCAGTCGGTTAAGCGTCTGCCTTCGGCTCAGGTCATGATCCCAGGGTCCTGGGATCGAGCCCCGCATCGGGCTCCCTGCTTCTCCCTCTTCCTCTGCTGCTCCCCCTGCTTGTACTCTCTTTCTCTGTCAAATAAATAAATAAAATCTTAAAAAATAAATAAATAAAAGACCTCAAAATAGCTATTATAGATATGTGAACTCCTTGAGGGTAAAAACCATGCCTTCTTCCAAGGAGGTAGTACAGGCTAAGAGCTAAGAGTAGGGGCTCTGGCATCAAGCATATGTATACCTGGGTTCAAATCTCAGATCTGACATTTGATAATTATGTAAAATTTGGAAAGGTATTTAAGTTGTTCAAGCCCCAGTTACTTAACCTTAAAAATGGGAAAATGAATATCTTCCTAAAGTTGTCCTGGGATTAAGTGAGATAATGTACAAGGAGTATCTAACACAGGAGTAAGAGCTCTGTTAATATTATCCATTATTGCATATACCATAGCACAGACTGGCTTATTCTACATGTTCAGTATTTTAAATCAAGAAAGGAATGAATGACTCCAGAGGCTTTTATCAAGCCCAGTGGCACTCAAATCTGGTCTGAATGTTAGAAACCAGCTGGGGTAGGATTAGTGAGCATTATGTTGTCAAATCCACTCAAGGCATCAAGCAACTGACCAAATGGAGAAGGGGTAAGCAACACCTGTGGTCTGGCCTCTTGCAATGAGAAAACAGCCAAAAGCGCCAGTTGAATTAAGTACTCAAGTTACTGGAGCCACTTTAGGGAGAACTGAGGACCAAATGTGCCCCACCCAGCTGGAAGCACCTTGTTTATCTGCCGCTCTCCGTTACTGATTAACAGTAGGCACCCCCTCTTGCCACACCCTCTTGCTCAAACACAATTAAATTTTAAAATAACATGACTTTAGGAAGAACCGGACAAAGTGCAGGTACTTGGTCAGTGGTCAATAGGTGGGAATTGGCAGGGTATAAGTAGCAATGATAGCTGGGAATCAGAAAACACTTTGTACCCATGTACTTTGACAAAGAATCAGATCCAAGTTCTGCCCCTAGAGTAGAGGAAGATAGGGAGCCTTCAGAGCTAGGTGTGGGAATCTGTTTAAAATCCCAAACTCAGGATCAAAACCAGATCACATGGAATCTGAACTTTTTATGTTACAAACTCTGACTCTCATGGAATCTCCTTTGGCCATGCCCAAGAGATGTCTGAACCTGAGACACAGAGTAGGATTGTGAGGAGGGCACTAGAGAGGCAGGTAGGGGCTTCAGTTTTAGTTTGGGCTTTAACACTAGCTCCCTATGTACATTTTCTGATCTTCTAGGCCTTTCCCAAAGTGTCTCCCCAGGATTTTAATGGGTGTTATGGAAAAAAGGGATCTGGTTAACCAATATTTCCCAGTCTATCATATGTGAACCACTGGTGATAGATGAGATGACTCTAGGAAGTTCTGGGTTGAAATTAACATTTTCCCATTCTACTTAGTTTTGGCAAATGATCTAAATTTTCCATTGAGAGCAGTGATATCAAATGTTCTTTAGACTGTATTTTTTAAAAGGTGAGTGTTAATTTTTTTTTAAAGATTTTATTTATTTGTTTGAGAGAGAGAGAATGGGAGAGAGCACAGGAGGGTCAGAGGGAGAAGCAGACTCCCTGCTGAGCAAGGAGCCGGATGTGGGACTCGATCCTGGGACTCCAGGATCATGACCTGAGCTGAAGGCAGTCGCTTAACCAACTGAACCACCCAGGTGCCCCAAAAGGTGAGTGGATTTAAAGAAGAAGGTTAAGTCAATAACAGCACAGACTGTCTGCAGATATGGCAAAAGGCATGGAGGTGGTATACAATGACTGAAATTTGAGAAAAGTTTTGTTAAGCCGAACTGAACTGGCTTATTTTTCAGAGATTGTCTCGTGTCGATGAACATTTTGCCTCTTCAAGAAGGGATTTGGAATCAAGCCTTTCTTTAATTCATTTGACTATAGAATTTCTCTTTCCTTGAAAATAGCAGAGTGTCTTGTTGAACTCTTTATCTGGAGATTTCATTTTGGGAAATGCTGATGAGAAATGCTGAGGTGGCTTTTAGATCTGACCTTAGGACCTTGGCTCCTTCTCCTCCCCTATGTTTGATGTTAAATCTTAGAAGACAATTCAGGGATGGGGCTGGAAATGGGTGTCAAAGGAGATTTATAGAATGGCAAAAAGCACATTAGCTTCTAAATGCAATGTGGTATCCTGGTTTGGATCCTGGAACTGAAAAAGGCATTCGCTGGAAAAAACTACTGAAATTAGTTTAGTTTAGTTTAGTTTAGTTTAGTTTAGTTTAGTTAATACTAGTTAAAACTAACAACATAGAGTCTGGGGTTTCATTAACAATAATGTGCTAAGGTTGGTTTCTTAGTTTTGACAATGTACTGTGTAATATAAGATGTTAACAATAGGGGGACCTATGGGCGCCTGGGTGGCTCAGTTGGTTAAGTGACTGCCTTCGGCTCAGGTCATGATCCTGGAGTCCCGGGATCGAGTCCCACATCGGGCTCCCTGCTCGGCAGGGAGTCTGCTTCTCCCTCTGACCCCCTTCCCTCTCGTGCTCTCTATCTCTCATTCTCTCTCTCTCGAATAAATAAATGAAATCTTTAAAAACAAAAAAAACAATAGGGGGACCTAGGGGCTGGGCCAGCAGACTGTAGATGGAGCTATGGGGTCCCGTAGGCAAAGCCACCAAGCCCGGTAACATTTCCTGCTCCTTTGCCTGGTCTTGTGCTGCTCAGCATGAAAAGACAAGGGCTAAGCTAAACTCAAGAGCAGTCACAAGAGGAAACTCAAGAGGAATCACATTCATTCACCAAACCCTTGCTTAGGCACTTCCACGTGTCTTTGTTGGTACCAAATTTGGCCCAGAAAGAAGGCCCTGGTAACTGCAAAAGAAGGGGCATTTCCCACCTTCCTCTCCCACATTCTGTTCTGGTTACTCAGCCCTCCTGGTCACAGAATAGCCCCTACAACATTATTCAACTTCAAATGAGGAGGCCAAAGTCCCCTTGGGGCCAGAGAAGGTAAAATTTTCTAGTCCAAGGACCTGAGCACGCTCACCTATCTGATTGGAGAGCTACAGTCAGATTGGGCCATAAAATTGTCAGTGGGTGTTGGTGGACAAGGCAGGTAGATTGGAGGAGGAAAGTTCTGGCTGAGAGAGGCTATGGTTCTGTAACTCTGCTAACCTTCCCCAGACCCTGTGTCTAGGTGATAAATGGGTGGAGAAGAGAGAGAGGTAACCACTTACTTCCATGTGTAGACAGATCCTGGTATTTATTACAGGCTTATCACAAAAGTCTACAAGTTAGGGCGCCTGGGTGGCTCAGATGGTTAAGCGTCTGCCTTCTGCTCAGGTCATGATCCCAGGGTCCTGGGATCAAGTCCCACATAGGGCTCCCTGCTCCTTGGGAGCCTGCTTCTCCCTCTGCCTCTCTCTCTGTCTCTCATGAATAAATAAATAAAATCTTTTTTAAAAAGTCTACAAGTTATTATATTTCATAACAAACAGTTATTGCAGGCACAGAAGGAAAACAAGACCTAAGGGGAACGGAAAGGGAGATAAGTATTAACAGAAACAACAAACACATTTTATGAGGGGCCTCTCTTAAGGGCTCTTCTTGGAGAATCTTAGTCCACCTAAAATGTTAACACAGAATCTTCAAGATAAAATTTCTTCTCATTGATACAAATTAACATGAATATATGTAATACATGTAATTGTTCTCAGGGTAGTGTCAGTGTGGTGGGAAGGAAGGAGAAAGACAATGGGAAGACCTGGTTTGGACAATGCACTTGACTGGGAAGTATGTGGTTAAGTATATTCAGAATCACGTGTAGTCGAAGTTTCACTGTGTTTTCCAACTGGTTAAGGAAACGCTATTGCTTCTTTCTTTTTTTTTTTTTTTTTTAAGATTTTATCTATTTGTTTCACAGAGAGAGCGAGAGAGGGAACACAAGCGGGGGGAGCGGCAGGCAGAGGGAAAAGCAGGCTTCCCGCTGAGCAGGGAGCCTGACGCGGAGCTCCATCCCAACACCCTGGAATCATGACCTGAGTTGAAAGCAGATGCTTAACCGACTGAGCCACCCAGACGCCCCAACTATTGCTTCTTTCTACATTAATATGTTTCTAGCTATTTAACCAAACCCACTTACTAATTTCAATGCTTTTTTTTTTTTAGGACACAAAGTTTGCTTTAAATATTTTTTTGGGGGAAAGGACACCACACTTCAACTCAATTAAGAGAAACATTTTTACAGTCGTGAGGTCTTTTATTTTCTTTACAATTATCATGCCATGAATTCATAGGGAATGGGTTCCAGCAGTTCGGGCTCCTTTCCATTGGTTTTCACAAAGTGTGCTTCTCTGGGTGGGGCAGGCTGGTGCTTCAGTTGAACCCAAGTACCTTTCTCTTTGGCTTCCTTTTTTTTCTGATCATTTTCCTTCACACACTCCAGGAAGATATCTCGGTTTTTTTTTTTTTTTTTAAGATTTTATTTATTTATTTGACAGAGAGAGTGAGAGAGCACAAACAGGGGGAGCAGGAGAAGGAGAGGGAGAAGCAGGCTCCCCACTGAGCAGGGAGCCTGATGCGGGGCTCAATTGCAGGACCCTGGGATCGTGACCTGAGCCAAAGGCAGACACTTAACCATCTGAGCCACCCAGGCGCCCCATCTCAGCTCTTTGAGTGTTTAATATGCTCAATGCGTACATTAATTCTTTTGGCAAGAATCTTGCCCTTAACTTGTTTGTTTACAACAATCCCAACAGCATGCTGAGTAACATTGTATAGACTCTTCCAGTTTTGCCATGATTTTTTTTAAGACTTTTGTTTTAAGATTTTATTTATTTATTTGACAGAAAAAGAGAGATTGCGAGAGCAGGAACACAAGCAGGGGGAGTGAGAGAGGGAGAAGCAGGCTTCCCACTGAGCAGGGAGCCCGATGCGGGGCTCAATCCCAGGACCCTGGGATCATGACCTGAGCCGAAGGCAGACGCTTAACGACTGAGCCACCCAGGCGCCCCTGTCTCGGCTCTTTGAGTGTTTAATATGCTCAATGCGTACATTAATTCTCTTGGCAAGAATCTTGCCCTTAACTTGTTTGTTTACAACAATGCCAACCACATGCTGAGTAATATTGTAGACTCTTCCAGTTTTGCCATGGTAACATTTGTGGGGCATTCCTTTTTGAACAGTGCCCATTCCCTTGATGTCCACAATGTCACCTTTCTTATAGATTTGCATGTATGTGGCCAAAGGAACAACTCCATGTTTTCTAAAAGGTCTAGAGAATATATAGTGGGTACCTCTCCTCTTTCCCTTTGTGTTGGTCATTTTGGCAAATTACTGGAAGATGGCAGTTCCGGTTGAAAGATTAACTTCAATGCTTTTAATCAGTTCTTTTTTAGATTCCTAGTACTAAAACTATATCATCTACAAATAATGATTTTTGTTTCTTCCTTTTGATGTTCATTCCTCTTATTTTATTTCATATCTTACTGCATGGGGAAGAATTTTCAAAACAGTAGATGATGATTAATAATAACAGTTCTTGGGGCGCCTGGGTGGCTCAGGCTTAGTTAAGCATCTGCCTTTGGCTCAGGTCATGATCCCGGGGTCCTGGGATCGAGCCCGAGCAGGAAGCCCGCTTCTCCCTCTCCCACTCCCCCTGCTTGTGTTCCCTCTCTCGCTGTATATCTCTCTGTCAGATAAATAAATAAAATCTTTAAAATAATAATAATAACAGTTCTCATCATTATCATTATGATCATTATTTTGAAAGAGTGCTTCTCATGTTTCCCCTTTAATTTTATTTGGTTTTGATGAACTGTTCTTTATCATATCAGACCATTTTTCCCACATAGCGATTCATCTCTTCTCTCTACCAGTTGTACTCCCAGCCATTCTACAAAGATCATATGAAACCCCTTATTCTTATGAAGTCTGTATATACAAAAGTATGTGTAAATAAACACCCAGCTAAACTCAATGTCGTTTTATTTACAGTTCATAAAGGACTTTCATATACAGATTCTCACTGGATGCTCTTGACACACTATGGCGTAAGCATTGCTAGGACTTTTACATAGGAAATTCAATCTTTGTGTGGCTGAGCAACTAGCCCAAGAACTTACAATTAAATTGACTATAGTTTTGCATTTCAGGGAAAAGATATTTATATCTCAAGGAGTTGCAAGAGTTGAGACAATCCAAAATGTCACATCCAACTTACAAAATAAGGTATTGAAAAGCATCTTTCACTTTTCCACTTGCTCCCCCCATCCCAGTGTGGTTCAGGCTGCACCACACTCACTTAGAGCTCCTGGCTCCCTCTAAGTTAGTACCGTCATTGTCTCTCTCCAGCTGCACTCTTGATCATCTACGAGGACCTCCTCAGCCATGTTGAGATGTTCTCTGACATCTATAAGATCCAGAAGACTGCGGATGGGCTGTGCCTAAAGGCGGAAGGGAAGATGGTCAGTAGGACAAAGGGTAACATTGATGACTTGCTCATTGGTGGAGATGCTTCCTTGAAGGCTGGGAGGGCGAAGGTACCAAAAGCACAGTCATCCCTGGTGTTAGTATTGTCATGAACCATCACTTGCAGGAAACTAGCTTCACAGAAGAAGCCTACAGAAGGTACATCAAAGATTATACGAAATCAATCAAAGGCAAACTTGAAGAACAGAGGACAGAAAGAGTAAAACCTTTTATGACAGGGGCCACAGAACAGATCAAGCACATCCTTGCTAATTTCAAAAACTACCAGTTCTTTATTGGTGAAAACATGAATCCAGATGGCATGGCTGCTCTGCTGGACTCCCGTGAGGATGGTGACACCCCAAATATGATTTTCTTCAAGGATGGCTTAGAAATGGAAAAATGAGGGTGCCTGGGTGGCTCAGTTGTTAAGCATCTGCCTTCGGCTCAGCTCATGATCTCAGGGTCCTGGGACCCAGCCCCGCATCGGGGTCCCTGCTCGGCGGGAAGCCTGCTTCTCCCTCTCCCACTCCCCCTGCTTGTGTTCCCTCTCTCTGTCAAATAAATAAATAAATAAATAAATAAATAAATAAATAAATCTTTTTTAAAAAAAGAAAGAAATGGAAAAATGGGGGGCACCTGGGTGGCTGAGTCGGTTCAGCCTCCAACTCTTGATTTCAACTCATGTCTTGATCTCAGGGTCATGAGTTCAAGCCCCACATTGGGCTCCATGCTGGGCATGGAGCCTACTTAAAAAAAAAAACAAGAAGTAGGGGCGCCTGGGTAGCTCAGTTGGTTAAAGCTCTGCCTTCCGCTCCGGCCATGGTCCGAGGGCCCTGGGATCAAGCCCCGCATCGGGCTCCCTGCTCAGTGGGGACCCTGCTTCTCCCTCTCCCACTCCCCCTGCTTGTTCTCTTCCTCTCTCTCTCTTTCTCTCTCTGTCAAATAAATAAATAAATCTTAAAAAAAGAAGAAGAAATATGGATTGATTTTGATGACAGCCATCTCAACCTCTTTTCTGAGCATCAGTTTCTTTTCTTTCTTTTTTTTTTTAAGATTTTATTTATTTATTTGAAGGAGAGAGAATGAGAGAGAGAGAGAGCACATGAATGGGGGGAGGGTCAGAGGGAGAAGCAGGCTCCCCGCTGAGCAGGGAGCCCAATGTGGAACTCAATCCCAGGACCCTGGGATCATGACCTAAGCCAAAGGCAGTCGCTTAACCAACTGAGTCACCCAGGTGCCCTGAGAATCAGTTTCTAACATGGGACGGCTTAAGGACAGCTCCATTCAGATGGCCTGCAGGAACCCCAAACTCCAGAATTCAATTTTTCACTTTTTCTCCCCAAACCTCCCCTTTCTCCTCCTTTCTCTGTTTGGGTAGATAGCATGACCACCATCATCAGTGCCCTGGGAGTAATCCTTCACATCACTTGTTACCTCTTCCCACCTCTCCCTCTACATACACTCTCTGCATCCTATTTCTGCGGCCTCTGAAATATGTCTCAAGTTCATGCACTTCCTGACTCCCACAGCCCTAGTTTGGGCAACCGTCACCCTTTGCCCATTGGTGCAGAGCCTCCTAATCAATCTCCTAGCATCCCTCTGTTCACTTAGGAATTCTTCCAGTTGCAAGCAACAGGATACCCTGCTTAAAATGGATTTTATTTTATTTTATTTATTTTTTTAAAGATTTTATTTATTTATTTGACAGAGAGAGACACAGCGAGAGAGGGAACACAAGCAGGGGGAGTGGGAGAGGGAGAAGCAGGCTTCTGGCAGAACAGGGAGCCCGATGTGGGGCTCGATCCCAGGACCCTGGGATCATGACCTAAGCCGAAGGCAAGATGCTTAACGACTGAGCCACCCAGGCACCCCTTAAAATGGATTTTAAAATGGGGTTGATTTCCCCCCATATTATAAGAAATCTAGAGATAGACACTTGTGGCTTTGCTTCCGTCCATCTCTGTCAGGGCTGTCATCTCTATTAATCTTGGCTTTTTTTCTCAGGTTTTTCTCATGAGATAAGGCATCCCGTCAGTGTTCAAGGGCAGGGAGAAAGCAGAAAGGCAGTGCTCAAGCTTCTCCTAAGTACGGTCAAAGTGTTCCCAGAATTCTTTGGGAGACGTTCCCTTATCTCTTTAGCCAGAATTGGGTTCCTGACTCCCATCACCACACCTAGCTGCAAGAGTGGCTGAGAAAATGGGAAACAGGATAGCTCAGACCTGGGGACTGACCGTTTTTGTATGGCCCTTGAGCTAACAACAGGTTTTACATGTTCAAGCGTTGTTAAAAAACAAAAAACAAAAATGAACACCTAACAAAAGCCATATGGCCCATGAAACATAAAGTATTTTTTATCTGATTCCTTACCGGAAGAGTTTGCTGACCCCTGAATTAGATCAAATATAATTTCCTAAAATGTAAACCTCATTTGATCATTCCTCAGTTTTAAAAATCCTTCAGGGTATCCGAAGGATGAAGTGGATTTTAGCCTTACCTTTAATAAGCCCTATGAGGTCCTGCCTGATTTTGCTTACCTTTTCAATCTTATTTGCTCCTTATACTCTATGGTCTGGCCATCCTAGACTATTTTTTTGTAGGTTCCTGTATTATATTCCTATTGTTCTTGTAACAAATTACCACAAACTTCATGATTAAAACAACATAAATGCATTATCTTACAGTCCTGGAGGTCAAAATTTCAAAATGGGTTTTTCTGGAGTAAAATCCAAGCATTAGGGCACCTGGGTGGCTCAGTTGGTTGGGCGACTGCCTTCGGCTCAGGTCATGATCCTGGAGTCTTGGGATCGAGTCCCGCATCGGGCTCCCTGCTCGGCGGGGAGTCTGCTTCTCCCTCTGACCCTCCCCCCTCTCATGCTCTTACCTCATTCTCTCTCTCAAATAAATAAATAAAATCTTTAAAAAAAATAAAAATAAAATAAAATCCAAGCATTAGCAGGGCTGTGTTCCTTCTGGATGCTCTCTGGGAGAACTTCTAGAAAAGTTCCCTTGCCTTGTCCAGCTTCTGGAGGCTTACCTGCCTTCCTTAGCCCGTGGCCTCATTGTCCATTTGCAAAGCCACACTGCAGCATTTTCAAAGCTCTCTGACTTTGACCTACCACCTCCCTCTTTCAAGTAAAAGGACTCCGTAATTATACTGTGCCACCAAGACAGTCCAGGATAACTTCTCCATCTCAAGATCCTTAATTTAGTCACATCTGCAAAACCCTTTTTGTCAGGTAAGGTTCCATATTCACAGATTTCGGGGATTAGGTTGTGATCTTTGGGGGCCATTATTCCACCTACCGTAGTGCTTCACCCTGCCCAGTTGGGGTCTTTACGTTTGCTCTTCTCTCTCCCTGAGAGAGGTTTTCCCTTGGCCTGGCTAAACCCAGATTATCCTTCAGCCCCAGTCTAGGTGACACTTACTCTGGGAAGTCTTCCTGGACCTCATTGACATGTGTTTTCAGTGTTCAGTACTTCTCTGTCTTAGCAATGATCACACTATTTTAAATGGCTTGGTTAAGCTTCAGTCTCCCCCCACAACACCACAAAAGGGCAAAATCATGTTAGTTTTCCTTGGTGTTGTATCCTCAGCGTGGTGTCTGGTACATAGTAGGTACTTAACGCATATTTGTAGAATAAATGAATAAATGAACAGATGAATTTCTGAGAGAAAAAGAACTCTGGAATGCCAAGGTTCTAGGCTTTTCTTTCGGGGCTAGCAGGACCACAGATGACTAAAGGAATGACCTGGTCTCTCTGGAACTCTCCTTGGCACCTAGTAATAAAGTCAAATGGCAACATGAGAGCCAAAGCTGTAGAATTTCCCAACTAGTATGGTCCAATCAGACCTGAGTCACAAATGACCTGAGAAGTTTGAGTTATCACCAATTTATAACCCAGCCTCATTTACCCATACAGCCTTTGCCACACTCCTTTCTCCCACATATAGCACTGCTTATCACTGTTGCAGAGCTCCTTACCCTCCCTAAGATCAGTAGATTAACCCCAGAAGCTGTAATTATGACCTGCAGGGCCATTCAAATGCCCCTGATATTTCCCTATTTGCTCTTTCTTGAAGGAGTCAGGAAGGCAGCCATTGAAACCAGCCCTTTGGCTCTGGACACAGATTGCCATGCCTTCTGATCTTAGTATTTCAGAGTCTTTATCAAATGCCTGCTTGTGTAGATATAACCACAGTAATAGAGCCAGCCTTGGATGGACAAATATGACAGACTGTTTAGGAGTCTGATAAACTCTGAAAGATTTCATGTAGACCAATGACTCTCAACCGTAGCCGCTCATACTGATACTTTAAGCGATACCAATATCTAGGTCCCACACAGAACATCTAACTCAGAATCTCTGGAGGAGGGCCTTGGCACTCATTGTTGTTGTTGTTGTTTTTAAGCCCCGCCCTGGATAGAGTGACCAACTGTCCCCGTCTCCCCAAGGCTATAGGATTTCCTTGGAAATCAGACTTCCAGTGCTAAAAATAGGACAGCCCCGGGCAATTCAAGTTGGTCACACTGTCAGGAGATGCTGATCTGCATCTTGGTCTGAGAACCACTGAGACTGTTTCTGTGGGTCAAGAAGGTGTGTATTATGGTTGCGCTATTGTTTTCCCCAACTCATATTATGATGGTAAGAGCAATAAGCAAAGATCTTGATTTGAGTCCTGGCTTTGTCACTTACCAAGCGACCTCTGACAAGTAACCTAATCTCTCTGAAACTTGATTTCTTCATCTGCAAAATGGTAATGATAAGACCTACCTGACTGAATGAGCCGTGGTTCTGGATTGCAAACAACAGACACCACTTCTAGTTAATTTAACCAGAAAAGGAATTTATTAGAAGGAATTGGATAGTTCAGAGACTCACTGGGAAGGCTAGCACATACATAGGGAAGGTCTGGTTAGGATACCACCAGGTGCTGCTGTCCGTGGCTCAGTGCTACCAGAACTTCATGAATAATTTCTAATTGGCCCTGAGACTTTGCAGTCCTCTCAAGAGTCACTGTTCCAGGGTGAGCATTTAATTGGCTGCGCTAAGACATACTGCATACTCTTAACTGCTTGAGGTTAGGGAGAGGGCCATTTAAAACACTTTTAAGGAAAGCCTGTGAAAGCCCTTTAAAGGGTAAAACCCTATGCTTCGGGGTTCTCCATTCTGGCTGTAAGTAAGATTATGCACGGAGCTTTTAAAAGATCAGAATCTCAAGGGTGGGGAGAGGGAAGTTTTCATTTTGGATATATTCTATGATCCTTAATCTCACTGAGTCTGAGAACTATTGTCCCAGAGAAACACCTGGTCCTTCTCTACATTGAAAAAGGTTTGGGGAGCTCAGAGAAACTCTTTTCCTTCTACTGTTCCTGAGACAAGATAAGAGTGTTTTGAAAACGAATCCTCATGGTGTAATGCAAACAACAGCATAATATCATAAATACAAAGAAAAATTATTTTACAGTGCCCATTTGTCTGGTGATAGATCAAGTCTAGTCATAGACGAAAATGACTGTCATGACTTCAGAAATACATGTTTGCCTCTGATTCCCTGATGTTTATCCTGTTTTCCTTTCCTGGTTAATTTGCCCAAGACTATTTGGGGGATGTGATAGAGATTGCTCTACCTTCAGGGAAGCTTGGCTACCTGATAGGAACTCTGAGTCTACTAAGGAAGAAAGCAATTCTCCCCTGCAGAACCAACTATGCCCTCAGGTGCCTCCCAGAATCTCACGGTTGGAGGTGTTGCCAAGATGGACTCAACCTCTTTCTAAAGACACCACAGGCCCAGGATGAGTTTCTAAGTGGACGATACTGACCCATATACCTGGGGTTCATTGTTAGTATATGCTAGGGGATTATAAGTGTATAAGACTTATTCTAGTGGATATGATTACATGATATCAAATCGAATAGGTAAAGAGAGAACGAGAACTGTCAAAAATCCAGAAATAGTGAAATTGCAAGCACCAGATCAATAAAATGGTATTTAGTAAGAACTTATTGTGCAGATATGAACAGTTTGCAAATTGGGAACTTTCAAATATAAAACTGATATGAAGCTCAGAGGCACGAGGTTATAGGATGGCTTATAGAATGAAAATGAGGAAGTTGTTTAACCTTGACAGTGATTGGTTATTACAATTGGGGATTTCCAGACAGTAGGGGATTGGTGA
The DNA here is from genome assembly GCF_003265705.2 of Callorhinus ursinus. Classification (NCBI taxonomy): domain Eukaryota; kingdom Metazoa; phylum Chordata; class Mammalia; order Carnivora; family Otariidae; genus Callorhinus; species Callorhinus ursinus. The sequence goes on from NW_027397082.1 coordinate 22,752,083, forward strand.
GAAGTGGTTATTTGATGCCATTTTAAGGAAGCTGATCTGAGTTTCTATTATGATTATCAGACACATGTATAAGAAATAACCTAAGGTTCACTTATGTTCATGAATAAGCTAGATTTAGTTTTGCTTACTTGGCTCAAGGAATTCTCAAGTTTGGTCTCCATTTTGTATTTGATGTTCTTTTAGAAGTACTTCTCTTAAACCATAGTATGGTAAACAGATGAATTGTCCTTCTCTATTCTAAGAAAATATATTTCTACTGAAGTACTTAGGACTAGCCATCTCAAATCAGTATATTCTTTCCTCTGAGAGCTACTGAGGAAACACTGGCAAATCATTTATGTCTAGATTTTGCCCCTGCTACTCCAGGCAGACCAAAATCTACCTTTACCAAATCTCATCCCTAGTATAATTCATGTTAGAATTAATAATAAAAAAAATACTCATCTTCAATTATTTTCCTCTTAGTCTTAGATTGTGGTTTCCCTAAGGAATTTGAAAGCATGCTTTGTCTGCTCAAAAATATTTATTATCAAATTTGTTCAGAGGAAGATTGCTTTGGGGGAGTATTTCCACAAGTAGCTAATCTCAGGCATTTCATATTGATTTTATATTGTATATAGATTTATTTAGATTTAAATATAAATTTTCCTGAGTATTACTGAATTTTAGGGGTATCATTATTTCGGTCTTTTTGCTTTAGGTGAACTGTCTTATGATTGTAGTTTTGAAACTGTTATAAAAGGACTATGTTTTTATTGTTGAGAACTTGGGGAAGAGAAAAAATTAAGGAAGTAAAACTCCACCATTAACAAAAAAAAACCCATACTTAATATTTAGGGTGAATTTCTCTCTCTTTTTTTTTCTTACTTGAGACAATGCTATATATTTAATTTTATATTCTGATGATTTCAACTGTTAGGAAATGTTGTAAGAGATTTTGAAATGGAGGCAAGAAAAAGAACGTAAGAATGATCCCTTAGTGTCCTGTTTACTACACCTCTCCAATGAGAGGTAAGTGATGCAAATTACTCTGGCTCATAGATATGGAAATTTCTTCTGTGGGTGGAGGGGTAAGGTTTCCAAATCCCTAAGTAGATAAAGTCAGTTTTGTGTCTATTTGTAAATTCATTAAAGTATTCCTGATTGACCTATTCCTGTGGGATTCTCTGAATTGAACTGGTTTTAATACCTTATCATTTCCCTCATTAATTAATGAGTGAAATTCAATGTTTGATGAATGGCTTCTTTATATTTACGTGAGAGTCATGATTTTATCTTTTTAAAAAAAATTATCCTAACACAACTAACATTGAATCATACACATTTTTCCATTAACAATTATTTATGAATAGATGTTCTAATGACTCTATGATATGCCCATCATGTGAATTTAAGACATTTTCTTCATTCACTTTCTGATGTCCAAATGTTCTTTACTGTTGCCACGTTTTCAATATTACACTGTTTACAACTTTTCCCTTAAAAAATAAAAGAATGTAATGAGCATCTTCGTGCCCAAATCCTTGTCCACGTTTAAAACTTTCCTTAGGATAGATTGCTAGAAATAGATCTACTGAGCTGAAGGGTATTAATACTTTTAAGTCTCTTGAAAGATATTGCCAAACTGCTTTCTTATAAGAGATGCTTCTACCAGCAATGGTAAAACAACTCATTAAACTCTCACCAACATTTAACATTATCACTAAAAAGCTCTGGGAAGAAAGTAACAAATGGTATCTTGTTTTAGTTTAAAATAATTTTTAGGGGTGCCTGGCTGGCTCAATTGGTAGAGCATGTGACTTTTGATCTCAGAGTTGTAAGTTCAAGTCCCACTTTGGGTGTCTTAAAGCAATAATTTTTAAATTTTATTTATTTATTTATTTATTTATTTATTTAAGATTTTATTTATTTGAGAGAGAGCACAGAAGGAGAGGGAGTGGGAGAAGCAGACCCTCCGCTGAGCGGAGAGTCCAATGTGAGGCTCCATCCCAGAACCCTGAGATCATGACCTGAGCTGAAGGCAGACGCTTAGCTGACTGAGCCACCCAGGCGTCCCTAAATTTTATTTTTAATTGTGGTAAAAACACATAAAATTTCCCATCTTAACCATTATTATTGTTGCAGGATTTCTTCTCCTTCGGAGCCTGTGGTTCTTGGTCATGTCGCTTTAAAGAATGAAGTGGTAGACCAGTCAGGTGGGTAGCAAAGCATAGTTTAATGAGTGATAGTAAAGTTTATTGAATTAAGAGTACAAAGCTCCTGAAGAGGGAGGGGACCCAAGAGGGTGACCACCAAGAGTTTCTAAGTCTAAGGGTTTTTATGGGCTTGTTGGTGGGCTGTGTTAATCTGATTAACCTTTCTGCACGTGTCATCCAATCAGGTTTTTGTCATCTATCACGTGGGAAAAGGTGGAGGGGTCCTTCCAGGGTGGTGTAAAGTCCTTTCAAGGGTGGTTACCTCTGGGAGGCGGGGGGACTTGTCCCTGCCTGCCTTTCTTCCAACTGTCCTTCATCATTATGTGTATGGTCCAGTTAGTAGTCCAGCACCTGGGTGGCTCAGTTGGTTGAGCGGCTGCCTTTGGCTCAGGTCATGATCCCAGGGTCCTGGGATCAAGCCCCACATCGGGCTCCTTGCTCAGCAGGGAGCCTGCTTCTCCCTCTCCCTCTGCCTGCCTCTCTGCCTACTTGTGCTATCTCTGTCAAATAAATAAATAAAATCTTAAAAAAAAAGTATATTCACATTGTTGTGCAGCAGATCTCCAGAACCTTTTCACTTTGCCAAACGAAACTCTATACCCTTCACCCCCTGGTAGCCACTCCTCTACTTTCTGTTTCTATGGATTTGACTACTTATCTCATGTAGGCGCAATCATTCAGTATTTGTCTTTTTGTGACTGGCTTTTTTCACTTAGCATAATGTCCTCAAGGTTCATCCATGTTGTAGCATGACGGGATTTCCCTCCTTTTTAAGGCTGAATATTCTATTGTATGTATATACCCCAGTTTGTTTATCCTTTCCTCTATCAATATACATTTGGGCTGCTTCCATCTCTTAGCTATTGTGAATAATGTTGCTTTTAAACATGGGTGTGCAAATGTCTTTTTGAGACCCTACTTGCAATTCTTTTGGATATATATCCATAAGTGCAATTGCTGGATGATGTGGTCGTTCCATTTTTAATTTTTTGAGGAACTGCTATACCATTTTCCATAGTGGCTGCATCGTTTTTCAATCCCACCAACATTTCATAATGGAGCCAATTTCTCCATATCCCTAGAAACACTTTTTTTTAGTAGCCATCTTAATGAGCGTGAGGTGGTATTTCATTGTGGCTTTGATTTGCATTTTTTAATGATAAGTGATGTTGAGCATCTTTTCATATGCTTGTTAGCCATTTGTAGATCATTGGAGAAATGTCTGTTTAAGTCCTTCACCCAGTTTTAAATTGAATTATTTGTTTTTGTTGTGGAGTTGTAGTTCTCTGTATATGCTGGATATTAACACTGTACCAGATATATGATTTGCAAATATTTTCTCCTAATCTGTAGGTTGCCTTTTCAACTCTATTGGTTGTATCCTTTGATGCCCAGAAGTTTTAAGTTTGATGTAGTTCTTTTTTTTTTTATTTTTAATTTTTTTTTTTAGAGATTTTATCCATTTATTAGAGAGCGAGCGAGAGAGAAACAGCATGAGAGGGGAGAGAGTCAGAGGGAGAAGCAGGCTCCCCACTGAGCCGGGAGCCTGATGTGGGACTCGATCCTGGGACTCCGGGATCATGACCTGAGCTGAAGGCAGTCGCTTAACCAACTGAGCCACCCAGGCGCCCCTACAGTTTGTTTCTTGAAAACAAAGCCATGCCAAGTCTGCATTGCCTGTGACTCATACGCATTGCGGGGGGGAATAATAGAGTTGAATCACCTTTCTCTCTTTTTCCTTTGGCATTTGCAATCGGATATGCATAAACCAAACTTAACTGTGATTTGAATGTACTGAATTGGCTACTTCTAATTCTGAATATGGAAACATTTAATCTATTGGAGACATCTAGGTTTTTCTGATCCCTTTTGTATAAGCTTCACATATTATGCACCTTAACTTACTGAGAGACTGAGTATAAATACGGGCAACAGTCAGACCACATGTGACCATAGAATTCTGTCCCACAACCTTTGCAGCAGTCAGTCAAGGCCACCAAACCACAGCCTCTGTAGTAACCCGCCCACAACATCACGACTTGGTCAATGACTGTCACTTTCCCCATTTTTTGCTTCCTCTCCCCAATTTCCAACTCAGGATCAGCCAGAGAAAACCAAATATGCCCCCCAAACTAATCACATAAGATGCCCTGTGTCTAGTTAGCCTGCATCCACATGCTCTGTGCCACAAATCTCCAGTCAAAGCACATCTGAAATCCCCGCCTCCCCCATGTGGCCGCAAGGCTTTCTCACTCCCCTGCAGGCTTTCAGTCTACCTGAAGCGAAGCATGTGCAGGTGGTGACTCCCTTGCTGTGCAGGTGGTGACTCCCTTGCTCGGGAAGCTCTGAGTTCTTATCGGAGTAGGTCTTTGTTACCACACTACATTTGTTGCAAGTTCTTTTCACACTAGGTTGTTTATCTTTGATTTTTTTATGATGTTATGATTTTGTTTATGATGCCTTTAACATATATGATTTAAATTTTTATGTCATCAGATCTCTTCAGCTCCTTAGTAACAAGGCTTTCCACTGCTCTTTTGCTTGACAAATCCTTCCTGGAAGCTTGTGGGATGAACCCATATATAACTTCTGTTCCTCCCCCAATCCCAACAAAGACAATAAGGGGAAAATAGGGCCATAACCTCCCCCTCTCCCAGGAAAAGGGCAAAGAGAATGGATGAACCTTTTTCTCTAACCCAGCTATTTCTCTTTCTTCTTCCCTCCTATGAAGTGACAGCCAGGATTCTGTTTTCAAGGCAGAAGATTGGAAGTGTCTTGCCTGAATAATAATGATAACAATGACAGGTAATGTTTATTTAGTGCTTACTATGTGCCAGATACTGTTTTATATACATTAACTCATTTAATCCTCACCTTAACTCCGAGGTAGGCATTAGTATCATGCCCATTTTACAGATACAGAAACAGGCCCAGAGAAGTTAGGGATTTAGCAAATGAATGGTAGACCTTGTACTTGAGCCTAAGTAGTCTGGCCTCAGTTGCCTTACTGCCTCTTTTTTAGGGAAGACCTAAAAATACTGACATTAAGACTTTCCCACGAAACAGCCCACCCAGATTGCCCTCCAAAGAAACCCCTTATTGAAAAGACTCCTCACTTATAGGACTTCCAATCAATTCCAATCAATTTCTTTTTTTTTTTTTAAAGATTTTATTTATTTTTTTGACAGAGAGAGAGACAGCGAGAGAGGGAACACAAGCAGGGGGAGTGGGAGAGGGAGAAGCAAGCTTCCCGCTGAGCAGGGAGTCCAATGCGGGGCTCGATCCCAGGACCCTGGGATCATGACCAGAGCAGAAGACAGATGCTTAACGACTGAGCCACCCAGGCGCCCCTCCAATCAATTTCTTATTGCTCCTGTCTTAGATATGAGCAGATAGGGAAAACACCAGACTTTTTTTTTTTTTGCCTTCTATTTTGTTTTAGGCCACTTTGATATATAATTTGAATAAAATAAAATGAACCTATATTAAGTGTACACTTTGATGAGTTTTGGCAAATACATATATCAGCATAACCACCACTACAATCAATTTATAAAACATTTCCATCCATCCAGAAAGTTCCACCGTGCCCCCTTTCACTTCCCACATGAATTTTCATCCTTAGAGAACAATTTTATTTCTTTAAATTTTATTTCCAGTGTAGTTAACATACAATGTTGTATTCAATTCAGGTGTACAATATAGCAATTCAACAGTTCCATATAGAGAACCACTAACATTTTTTTTCACATAAGTTAGTTTTGCCTTTTGCTGAACCTCATACAGATGGAATCACCCCTTGTGCACCCTTTTTTTGTGTGGCTTCAACACACACTTCCCATTTTTTGCACGTACCAGAAGTTCATTCTTTTTTGTAATGAAGAGTTAATGGATATTTGGGATGTTTCCAGTTGTTTTTCACCCAAGAAGAATAGTTAATAGAAAGAACCTTAAAATACCAATATAAAAGTTAATGTTAAGAATGGATTATTTGATCCATGACATTACGGAGTTAGTTCTATAAAGCACCTATCTCATTATGATCCATTATTTTATTTGAGATGTTGAGTAATTTAGATTCTTCTAATCCTAAATCCACCTGTAAATGAAAGCATTACTTTTTAAAAATTGTTATAAAGTATACCTAGCTGCAGAGCTAGCAGTGAGGACAGCACCTTGCTTCCTCGGAGTGAGGGCTCTGTTCTCCTGCAGGGCACTGGGCAGAGGAAGTACCCTCTGGTCCCGTGGGTCCCTGTAGAACCAGCGCCCTACTAACAGCTGGGATCAGGGTCTTGGTATTCTTGGCTTGCTGCCCTGAGGTAGCACCTCCACCATGTGAGTAGAGGCTCAATGCAAAAGGGGAGCCCCAAGCTCTTGTCCACACTCGCCTGGAATTCTGCTTTGCAACGCGGAGCTGGGAAAGATAAGAAAGGCTGATGGCCTGCCCTTCCTGGGGAGACACTGTAGTCTTTGCCTGGGAGCTGGGGGGGAGGGTGGTGGGGAGGAGAGAGGAGCTGCCCCCACCTGGAGTGGAGCTTCCATGCTCTGAGCTAGTGGGGTAAAGAGTGTGTGGTGGCTCAAGTGTCACAGACTCTAGCTGATCTTATCAACATTTAGCAGATATTCGTGAATAAATGTTAATTTGCTGTCTGCCCTGAGGACAATTTTCAGAGAGCTTAAATGCTTTTTTTCTCTTTTCCTAAATTCCACCAGTTATGATGGCTTCGCTGGCAGATAGGTCCTGAGAGCGCCTCATGCCACCATTCTGGAAGTGTCTCTCAATAAATGCTCTTTTGCTCTTCGCTTTTTTCATTTAACGATGTATCTTGGAAATCACTTCATATCAGTTCATTGAGATCTTCCTCATTTTATTTACAGTGGTGAAGCACTTCATTTTGTGGATGCATCGTGGTCTACTCAAACACTCCCTTATGTATGGGGGAGTTTAGACTGTTCCAGGATCTTGCAATTACAGATGGTACGGCAATGGACAACTTTGTCCACATGTAGTTTCATCCTGGTGGAGGTGTATATTCAGGGTAGACTCCCAGAGTGGCATTGTTGGGCCAAAAGGTAAACACATATTTACTTTGTCAGATATTGCCAAATTCCTTTCTAAAAGGTTATACTGATTTTTATTTCTTTTTTTTTTTTTAAAGATTTTATTTATTTATTTGAGAGAGAGAGAGAGAGCACGAACCAGGGGGGCAGGAGGGTGGGTAGAAGGGCAGAGAGAAGTAGACTCCCTGCCGAACAGGGAGCCCGATGTGGGGCTCAATCCCAGGACCCTGGGATCATGACCTGAGCTGAAGGCAGATGCTTAACCGACTGAGCCACCCGGGTGCCCCCTGATTTTGATTTCTACCAGCAGTCTAGGATAGTACCTGTTTCCCCACAGCCTTACCAACAAAATGTACTGTCATGGTTTTTTTTTTTTTTTTCCCAATTTTTGCCAATCTGGTAAGTGAGAAGTGGTATATCAGTGTAGTTTCAATTCTCATTTCTCTTGAGATGGAACATCTTTACATATTTTAAAGACCATTTTTATACTTTTGTGTGAATTGTCTGTTCATATCTTTTCCTTTCATTCTTTCTCTTGAGTTTTTGGTCTTTCATTCTTCAGTTTCAGAGTTTAAGAATAAACTGGTGATAACAACCCATTTATCAGTATGTTGCAAATATTTCTCCTAGTTTATCAGTTACCTTTTTACTTTTTTGTGTTATTGCTTTTGCCCTTCATAAATTATTTTTATGTAGTCAAATTTATCAATCTATCAATCTTGGGTTTGAAAGCTTTTCCCTATTTTTCATTTTTTTTAAAGATTTTATTCATTTATTTGAGAGAGAGAATGAGAGATAGAGAGCACGAGAGGGAAGACGGTCAGAGGGAGAAGCAGACTCCCCGCCGAGCAGGGAGCCCGATGTGGGACTCGATCCCGGGACTCCAGGATCATGACCTGAGCCGAAGGCAGTCGCTTAACCAACTGAGCCACCCAGGCGCCCTTTTCCCTATTTTTCAAAAGTTTGCACGATGCCACTTCACTTTAACAACAGCCCTACATGAGTACCTGTTTTTGCTAAGTGAAAGAGATGTAAAGAGGATTTTTGCTTCTTTGAAGAAAGGTGAAATGCAAAAGCACTGTTTAGTGTTGGTTTGCAGCAAGCAGTCCTGGAGGCAGTTTGCACCCGAAGCAGTGAGAGTGGCCCCAGCACACTTCCTCCCTGGGCACAGCTCGGGATCTCAGCATCAAACTGCAAGAGCTCTGTGTCTGTGAGCAGCTCTGCTCCACCTCCATCTATTTTGTGCATCCGTTAGCGACATGTGCCTTAAGGTATCAGAAAAGCCTAGGGGGCCTTATTTTTTGGGTCTGGGCATGCTCAAAATTTGTTCCATATCATGGTAAGTGTTTCTTTGATTTATGCTATTTTGGCTTACAAAAGTTTTCCTAGGAACAATCTACTCTCAGAAATAGGGGAAACTTGCACTCATATTAAAAAAAGAATTTATCCATATTTTCTTCTAGTAACTTATGTGGGTTTTTTTTTCTTTTTCTTTTTCTTTCTTTTCCATTTAGATTAGTTTGGAGTTTATTCTTGTGCATGGAGTAAGGTATGGATATAATTTTATCTTTTTCCAAAAGGCTACTCTTTTGCATCTTTTATTTAGCCCAGTGATTTCAGATGTCACTTTTGTATACAAATTTCCTTATCTACTAGGGTTTTTATTTCTGGGATTTCTATTCAATTTCACTGTCAGTCTATTTATACGTCAGTACCAATTGCTTTAATTATAGAGGCTTTATTGCATGTTTTAATGTTTGGTAGGGTTAGGTCCTCACTGTACTTCTTTTTCACGGTTTTTTGGCGATTCTTTCATGTTTGTTTTTCTATACGAATTTTATTATCAGCTGTTGGTATTTTTATTGGGATTATATTAACCTTATAAATTAACTTAAGAAGGATTTATAACTTTATACTGTGTTGTCCTACCTAAACATAGAAAATGTTTTATCATTCGATTGAGCCTATTTTTGTATCTTTCAGAAACATTGCAAAGTTTTGCTCATATAAGTTTTTTACATTTCTTGTAAATTTACTTCCACATACTTAATGTTTTGCTACTGTCAGTGGGGTTTTCTTTGCTATTATATCCTCTAAGTGGTTATTATTAATGCATATGAAAGCTCTTGATTTGTGTGTGTTAGTTTTATATCTTGTTATCTTTCAGAATTCTTCTACTATTTGAGTTAATTTTATTCTTGATTCTCAAGGGCTTACCAGGTATACTATCATGTCATCTGCGATATAGTTATTTTTACTTTTTCTTCACCAATTCTTATGTCTCTGTATTTTTCCTAAGGAAAATATACATTTTATCTAGGTTTCCAAAATTTATTTGCATTGAGCTTTGCAAATTAATCTCTTATGACTTTAAAATTTCTTTTGTTTCCATGGTATATCTCTCATTGTTTTTTATTTTGTACATCTGTGCTTTCTCCCTTATTTCTTGATCAAGTCAGAGAATGGTTTGTCTATTTTGTTAAATTATTCAGGAAACCGGGATTTTGATTTATTAATTAGATTTTCTGCTTTTCTATTCCTTGACTCTTTAATTTTCTACTCTTCCTTTATTATTTCCTACCCTGGGCTTTCTTTTGGTTCACTTTGTCGTTCTTTTCCTATTTTTCCCTCCTAGTTTTTTGAGCTAAGAATTTAATTATTTTATTTTCATTCTTTTGTTTTTAACTGATAAAAGTGTTTTTTTGTACTGTGTACTTTGATCATTGTTGTAATGTATCCCATAGATTCTGATATGTAGTGTTTCCATTAGTCATTCTGTTTTAGAAATTCTATAATTAAAGTTTCCATTTCCTCTTTTTAAAAAATTGATATATAATTGGCATACAACATGATGATTATATATATATATATCTCACCACATAAATTTAGTTCACATAAATGATCACCACGATATCCATCACCACAGTTACAAAATAATATTTTTTCTTGTTTCATTTCCTCTTAAACTGAAATTTGTTTAATATACAATTTTAAAATTTTATAAATTTAAAAATTTAAGGATCCTTAAAATTTTTTAAGTTAATATTTTCTAGTTTTATTGTATTGTGATCAGAGAGTGTTGTCCATAAAATGTTCACCTGATAGAGCTTACTGAAGTTTTTCTCATGACCTAATATAGGATACATTTTTAAGAACTTTTTCTAACATATATCCACAAGATCATCAGTTTTAACCTCTTTTAACCCCAACCTGTTGCCTCTGAGACAATCAATTCTACTTTCCCGTTCCTTTTTTCTTCCTTGTCCCATCTTTTTGGTTGCATTATTTCTACTTTGTCACAATGTCTTACCCTTGTACTGTGGTCTTCTACCCTCATTTCCTACTTTGTTTTAGTCTTTGATCTGTAATGATCTGTACTAAAATACCATCAGCCCTTTGTGTTTTTTGTATGTCTGTACGTACGTATGTATGTACGTACGTAATCTCTGCAACCCAACGTGGGGCTTAAACTCAGGACCCAGAGATCAAGAGTCACACACATGTTCTACCAACTGAGCCAGTCAGGCACCCCACCATCAGCCGTTTGCTAAAATTTTCCAAGTCATCTGTTGGTTGGATGAAGCTTAACCTCTGAAAGATTCCTCAAAAAATGTCCTAAATTCCCGAAAAATGTTTGTCGTGATACTTGAAAAAACAGTTTGGCTGCCATGGATCACACTTTTTTTTTCAGTTTCTAGAAAATGCCACTCCATGTTTGCTTTGCTTTATATGCTGCTTTTGAGAAGTTTGATGCTCACCTCATTCTTTTGCACTCGCAGGTTATGTCCTTTTGTGTCTGGAGGCCTTCAGAACGTTTTTCTTTATCTTTCCAATCTGATAGTTTTGCCGAGATATGTCCCAGAGTTCATCATTTCAGGTTAATTTTCTCAGGTAGTTGGCAGTTCTGTTCGATATGTAGATTCAGGTCTTTGTTATTTCTGAAAATGTTTTCTGAATTATAGTTTTAAATGTCAGTTCTGTTCCATTGCTCTGTTTTCTTCTTCAAAGACTCCAATTATATAAATTATGGTCCTTTGTATTTCTTGTATTTCTACACTTTTCCTTTTCTCCTTCTTTATCTTGTTTTCATTTTCATATTTGTTTTCCTGTCTTCCTTTCCAGCTGGGTTTTTCTTTTCTTTGTTTGTTTTAAGTACGGCACCCGATGCCTTTTTGACTTGGGCGGCGAGCAGTCCTGGAGGCAATTCGCACCCCAAGCAGTGAGAGTGGCCCCAGCGCGCTTTGTGCTGTGCACCCATGTAGCCATCACCCAGGTCCTGTTCCAGCATCCCAGGCGACCCTTCATTCCGCTATCCATCAATACTTCTTCCTGTCAGTCAGTCGTCCCCCTTCAAGGGCAACCACTTTTCTGACTTCTGTCCTTTTTAGTCCTGCTCTTGCTTGGTATTCATCTAACGAAATCAGAGTATGTAAACTTCTGTGTCTGGCTTCATTTATTCAATATTATGTATATGAGGTTCCATGTATATAGCATTATGTATCTACAGTGTTTTATTTTATTGCTGACAACAAATATACCCTGAACACCTGTTACGTGCTGGGCTTTATAACAACAACAATCTCGAACAACGGCTGCAGCTAATTGTGTGCTCTTTCTGAGGCCCAGCCTGGGTGGCATTCTCTACACAGGAAAATATAGAACCAGACACTGGGAATGCTTTTTATCATCACCCTGCAGGCTTGCTGAAGCTAGACAAATGGCCACCAGGATGATGCCTGGGTCAGAAGGGAAACTGTCTTTTAATTATGCATCTTGTAAAACGGTGTTTCAACACTTTTGCCTCAGAATCACCTGCAAGCCTTATTTAAAACACAGTTTGTGGGAAGCACACCAAAGTGTTCAAGCATGATTTGTTCCGGAGGTTTTCATTTTTTTCTTGGGTCTCAGGAAGCATTTCCATGCACTCTACACTCTATACACTAGTCCTTCAGCTGCGTAACTCATAGCTTATTTGGCACTGGGCACCCTGAGGAGCCCCTAGAGGCTGCATGAGTTTTACAGTAACAATTAGGAATGGACTGATTCCAGAAAATATTTAAAGTGTAAGTCCCTCCCAACCCATGAACCAAAATTCTATCCTTTCTAAGAAAAATGAAATGGTTCTTAAAATTGGCTAAGTTTATAAATTTTGGAGAATTATGATTTAGCAGGTGTGAAAAGGACCCCGTCCATAGACAGGGAAACAGGATAGCCGGATGCGGGGGGGGGGGGGGGGGTGCATTTTACCAGAACTAGCCCAGCAGTGCACATGCCACCTAGTGGTTACACTGCACCAGAAGGCTCCCTCTTCTGCAAGCCTGTGACCGCAGAGAAGGGGCTGGACAAAAGTGGGTAAAAACCCCTTTGGAATGACCAGGGGCGCCTGGGTGGCTCAGTCGGTTAAGCATCTGTCTTCCACTCAGGCCACGATCTCAGGGTCCTGGGATGGAGCCTCGAGTCGGACTCCCTGCTCAGCGGGGAACCTGCTTCTCTCTCTGCTCCTCTCCACCTTGTGTGTCTGCACACGCTCTCTCTAATAAATAAATAAAATCTTAAAAAAAAAAAAAAGAACCCCTTTGGAATGACCTATAACAAAATCAGTGGCAACTGCTACACGTTTCTAACCTGTGCGTTTTCTGAGGTCTTGCTTCTCTTCGCTTAGGGATTCCTCTTCTGTATAAGGGCGACCAGGTGAACTTGAGGTTCCCTTTCTGGACAGTGTTTCTTTATGTGGATCAAAATCCCCTCCTAAAGCTTCCCCAGATACTTCCTCTTTCTCGACTTGTAAGTAAAGAAGAAAATAAAACAAAGACTTTATTTTGACGTGAGAATTTTGTTCTTAGTAAATTCATGCTGCCGCAGAGTACTTAGGTAGAAGATTCATTTGGCAGAAGTGTAGGTTGCATACGGGCTGCATATGAGGTTCTAAAGCAGCATGCTCAGGAAAAATATGAGAATGTTATTTTTTTTCCCTGCTAGTTTTCCCCCTGAATTGTGAAGATTACATTATAGAATATTTGGAAAGGGGAAGAAGGAGCATTGCTCCTGTCACCCAGCACTGTGAGTGCTCTTCTGATTCGTGTTGTTTCACACCTCATTCAGGTGTTATCTTCTGCAGCTGGTGGTAAAATATTATTTGCTTGGAAATGCAGTCAATGAAACAAAAAAAGTAAGGTGTGAAAGTGCAATTGACTGATTACTTAAAATGGTTCCTTTGTCAGAGTGACCAAGAGTGTTCAGTGCCCAACAGCGTTAGATATTAGCAATATTTTCCATTTTTGCCATCTCATGCGGAATAATGATAATGCTGGTTAAGTGTGTGTTTTTTGTACTACCTCTGAGGATGAACATTTCATAAGTTAATTGGCTGTTTATAGTTCTTTATCAATTCTTATTCCTATCTTTTGCCCATTTTTCTACTAGTTTTTTTTTTTTTAAGATTTTATTTTTTTAAGGAATCTCTACACCCAACGTGGGGCTTGAACTTACAACCCTGAGATCAAGAGTTGCATGCTCTACTGCATAAGCCAGCCAAGCACCCCTCTATTAGCTTTTTATTGATTTCTTTCTTACTAATTTGAAGGAGTTGTTTATATATTAGTGGTATCACTTTGTCATATCTTGCAAGTTTCTTTCTCACTCTATTCATTTCTCTTTTGGCTTTGTTTATGTATTTAAATGTTTATGTGGTTGAATACATCAATTTTCTCTTCATAGAGTCTCAGTTTCCAGTCTTTTTTTAAAAGTCCAAACTTATCTTGAGGTTAAACAAATGTTATCTTTTATTTTTTCCTATTTTAATAAGAAATAGTTCTATTTTTTGTATTAGAGTATTAATCTCTGTGAGATTTATTGTTGTTTATAGTGTGAAACAAGGTTCTAACTTTATTTTCTTCTGGATGGAGAGCCACTCCATCCCCCACCTTTTTCAGAGAGTGTATAAATTACCACAACCTTTTTGGCAAGTAATCTGGTCATAGCTACTTAAATTTAAAATGCACATACCCTTTTAGAAAAAAAATCAATGAAACTAGGAGTTTTTTTTTAAAAAAGGAGACAAATTTACACTCTTAGCTAGACTAACAAGACTCAAATAAATAAGAAATGAAAGAAGAGATATTACAACAGATGCTACAGAAATAAAAAAGGAGAGGGGCGCCTGGGTGGCTCAGTCGTTTAAGCATCTGACTTTTTTTTTTTTTAAAGATTTTATTTATTTACTTGACAGAGAGAGACACAGTGAGAGAGGAAACACAAGCAGGGGGAGTGGGAGAGGGAGAAGCAGGCTTCCTGCCCAGAAGGGAGCCCGATGCGGGACTCGATCCCAGGATCCTCAGATCATGACCCAAGCCGAGGGCAGACGCTTAACGACTGAGCCACCCAGGCGCCCCGCAACTGACTCTTGATTTCAGCTCCCGTGGTGATCTCAGGGTCATGGGGTCAAGCCCTGTGCTCTGCGCAGAGTCTGCTTGTCCCTCTCCCTCTGCTCCTCTCCCCTTCCCCCACCCCCGCCCTGCTCATGCTCTTTCTCGAATAAATAAATTAATTAAATCTTTTTTTAAAAATAAAAAGATGGGGTGCCTGGGTGGCTCATTCAGTTAAGCATCTGCCTTTGGCTCAGGTCATGATCCCAGGGTCCTGGGGTCGAGCCCTACATTGGGCTAACTGCTCAGTGGGGAACCTGCTTCTCCCTCTCCCTCTGTCTGCCACTCCCCCTGCTTGTGCTCTCTCTTTGTCAAATAAATAAATAAAATCTTAAAAATATATAAATAATAAAAAGAATCATAAGAGACGACTATGAACAATTATAAAGCAAATATCCAACAAAGTGGATAGCCTAGAAGCAATGGATAAATTCCTGGAAACATACAAGCCACCAAGACTGAATCATGAAGAAATAGAAAGTCTGAACAAATCTCTCTAGTGTAGACAGTGAATCAGTATTAAAAAAAAACCCTCCAAATAAAGAAAGCTCAGTACCAGATGGCTTCACTGGTGAATCCTACCAAACATTTAAAGAAGAATTAATGCCAACTTTCAAACTCCTCTAAAAGTTGAAGAGGGGGACACATTTCCAAACTCATTCTATGAGGCTAGCCTTGCCCTGATACGAAAGCCAGATAAAGACACCACAAGAAAAGAAAACCATAGGCCAATATCACTGATGAATGTAAATGTAAAAATCCCCAACAAAATACTAGCAAACTGAATCTAATAGCACATTAAAAGGATCATACACCATGACTAAGTGAAATTTATCCCTGAAATGCAAGGATGGTTTAACATATGAAAATCAATTAAGTGATGCATCAGATTAATAAGATAAGGGGTAAAAAGCATATGATCATCTCAATAGATGCAGAAAAAGCATTTGACAAAATTCAACATCCTTTCATGATAAGAACTCTCAACATAGGAATAGAAGGAAAGTGCTTTAACATAATAAAGGCCATATATGAAAACTCCACAGCTAACATCATAGTCAACCATGAAAAACTGAAAGCTTTTCTTCAAGATTAAGAACAAGGCAAGGATGCCCACTCCTGACACCTCTTTTTAACATAATACTGAAAGTTCTAGTAGAGCAATTAGGCAAGGAAAAGAAAAGCCACCCGATCACAAAAGACCACAAATAGCGAAATCAACCTTGAGAAAGAAGAACAAAACTGAAGGCATCACATTTTCGGATGCAAAATACATTATAAAACTACAGTAATCAAAATAATATGGTACTGGCATAAAGATAGACATATAGACCAATGGAATAGAATAGAAAGCCCAGAAATAAATCAATGCACATACAGTCAATTGATCTTTGACAGGGATGGAAAGAGTACACAATAGGGAAAGACAGTCTCTTCAGCAAATGGTATGGGGAAAGCTAGAGGTCCACATGCAAAAAAAATGAAATTAAACGCTTATACCATACACAAACATCAATTCAAAATTAAATGTAAGACCTGAAGCTGCAAAAATCCTGGAAGAAAACATAGGGTAAAGACTTCATGAAATTGGTCCTGGCAATGATTTCATGGATGTGACACCAAAAGCACAGGCAACAAAAGCAAAAATAGACCATGTCATACTGAAAAGCTTCTGCACAGCAAAGGAAACAACAATCTACAGAATGGGAGTAAATATTTGCAAGCCATACATCTGATAAGGGAATAATCTCCAAAAAATATAAGGAACTATTACAACTCAATAACAACAACAACAACAGCAAAAACCTAATCACTCATGTAAAAAAATGGGCTAAGGACTTGCATAGACATTTCTCAAAAGAAGGCATACAAATGGCCAACAGGTATGTGAAAAAATGCTCACTTCACTAATATCAGGGACATGCAAATCAAAACCATCATAAGAGATCACCTCATACTTGTTAGGATGGCTATTATCAACCCCCCAAAACAAACAAAAAACCCCAAAAGACAACAAGTGTTGGTGAGGATGTAGAGAAATTAGAACCCTTGTACACTATTGTTTCAAATGCAAAATGGTGCAGCTGCTATGGAAAACAGTTATGGAGGTTCCCTAAAAAATTAAAACTAGAACTATCTTATGATTCAGCAATCCCACTACTGAGTATTTATCCAAAAGAATTAAAATCAGGATCTTGGGACGCCAGGGTGATTCAGTCAGTTGGGTATCTGCCTTCGGCTCGGGTCAGGATTCCGGGGTGCTGGGATTGAGTACTGCATGGGAGCCTGCTTCTCCCTCTCCTCTCTGCTTGTGCTCTCTTTCACTATCTCTGTCTCTCTCTCTCAAATAAATAAATAAAATCTTTAAAAATATATAAACAAAATAAAATCAGGATCTTGAAGGGCTCATGTTCTTTGCAGCACTATTCATAGTAGCCAAGATTAGAAACAGTCTAAATATCCATCAGTGGATGAATGGATAAGGAAAATGTGGTGTGTACATACAATGGAATATTATTCAGCCTTAAGAAAGAAGGATATCCTGACATATGCAATAACACTGATGAATCTTCAGGACAATGTGCTAAATGAAATAAGGCAGTCACAGAAAGACAAATACTGTATGATTTCACTTATATGAGATATCTAAAATAATCAAACTCATAGAAGTAAAAAATAGAATGGTGGTTGTCAGGGTCCTTTGAAGGGAAAATGGGATGGTACTAGTCAACAGGCAACAAGTTTCAGTTACGTAAGATGAATAAGTTCTGGAGATCTACTGTACATCTTTGTACCTCTATTCAACAGTACCATACTGCACACTTAAAAATATGTTAAGAAGGTAGATGTCATGTTAAGTGTTCTTACTGCAATAAAATTAAAAATAAGTAAATAAAATGGACATACCCTTTAATGTCCATCACCCATTTACCCCACGCCCCCGCCCCCCCTTCCCTCCAACAGCCCTCAGTTTGTTTCCTATGATTGAGAGTCTCTTACGGTTTGTCAAGACACTACATTTTAAAAAGCAAGGTGCACCATGAGAGACGATGGACTCAGAGAAACAACCGGGGGGTTCTAGAGGGGAGGGGGGTGGGGGGATGGGTCAGCCTGGGGATGGGTATTAAGGAGGGCACGTGCTGCGTGGAGCACTGGGTGTGATGCACAAACAATGAATCATGGGACACTACATCAAGAACTAATGATGTCATGTATGGTGATTAACATAACATAATAAAATTAAAAAATAAAAAGCAAGGTGCAAAAGTGCATGTTTTCTATGAAGTCGTTTTGGGATGTGTGTGTGCATTTGTGTATGATCGTCTAATTTCTGGGAGGATACAAAAGGCAACGAAGAATAGGGATCCCTGAGAAACAGGAAACTAATGAGGTGAGCCCCACCCGTGTCCCGCTTATAGCTTTGAGAGCCTCCAGACCGTGGCGCAGGGAGAACACAAGTGGAGCCCAGCAAGCTCTCTGAGTTAAGGAGACAAAACTGAGAGTCTGGGGAGACCAAGGCAACTAAGGCCACTGAACAGAGTACTGGAGAGGAAAGGGCTGCAAAGAGAGGGGACTCTGGGCATAGTCAGAGAGGCCCTTTGAACACCAGGTTGGGTGCTGATCAGTGCGTACAGGTGAGGAAACTAACTCCCCACCTGAGGCAGGAAAAGAACCCCCTGAAATGATTAGCAGTAGGAGTGCCTGCTGCTTACACCGGCCAGGAATAGTGTCTGTTCCAGGGCCTTGGGTAGTGTACAGAGAAGAGTCTTGCCCTCTAGTGGGAATACTTAGCTGTAGACTGAGCATTGTTCCAGAACTACCTAACAAATCTTTTTTTTAAGATTTTATTTATTTGTCAGAGAGAGAGAGTGCACAAGCAGGGGGAGCAGCAGAGGAAGAGGGAGAAGCAGGCTCCCCACTGAGCAGGGAGCCTGATGAGGGGCTCCATCCCAGGACCCTGGGATCATGACCTGAGCTGCAGGCAGATGCTTAACCGACTGAGCCACCCAGGCGTCCCTATGTCTTTAATTTCTTTTCAGCAATGTTTTGTGTTTGCAGAATAAACTTTTGTACTTCTTTTATTATTTATTTATTTATGTGTGTGTGTGTGTGTGTGTGTGTGTGTGTGAGAGAGAGAGAGAGAGAGAGAGAGAGAGCGAGCACAAGCAACGGGAGCAGCAGATAGAGGGAGAAGCCACCCAGGCGTCCCCTTTGTTAATTTTTTAAAAAGAGTTTTATTTATTTAAGTAATCTCTATACGCAATGTGAGGTTCGAAGTCATGACTCCAGAATCAAGAGTCCCATGCTTTTCCGACTGACTTTTAATTTTTTTCTTAACTATTTCTTGGGTGTTATAAGCAGCTAATGAATCACTGAATACTACATCAAAAACAAATGATGTACTATATGTTGGCTAATTGAATTTTTTTAAAAAGTATTTTTTTCTATGGTTTATTTTTCCATTCAATTTTTCAAATTGACATAGACATGAATATTTTGATGGTTTTTGGATTTTTTTTTGCCTTATTTAATTTCCACCTTTCCTCCAAAGTTACACAAATAGTCCCCTGAATTTTCTTCTACCAGATTTTGTAAAAATACTTTGTATCTTTGGTACATTAGGAATTCATTTCTGTACAGAGCATGAAGTAAGGAGTCTAGTTTTGTTTTCTTTCAGATGAAGAAGTCGATTATGCCAGCCATGATAATCATACTTTCCCTACTGAATTAAAATACCAGTTTTGTTACTAAGTTTGGGATATATATTTAGATTTGTTTTTTATGTTGCTATGCCATTCATTCATTGACTTGGGGGGATCTACTAGGGGAAAGTAGACTAAATCATTCAGGAGTCTGTATGGAAGAAACAAAGTCTGAGAAAACAGAGAAAGGCCAAGAAATTCATGAAAAAAATCATGAGTAGAGATACACTAGATGCTAAAAATTTCTATTAAGCTGTTCTAATCAAAAGGAATAGATGAATAGATACAAATTGAATTTGAAAACTTTCTTCAGTCATGTTCCATCCCTCTAATATAACAGCAAGTTTATTTTCTACTTTTAAAAAAATTTTTATTTATTTACTTATTTGAGAGAAAGCACAAAAGTAGGGAGAGGAACAGAGGGGGAGGGAGATAAGAATCTCAAGCAGGATCCACGCTGAGCACGGAGCCCAGGGCAGGGCTCAATCACACAACCCTGAGATCATGACCTGAGCTGGAATCAAGAGTCAGCGCTCAACCAGCTGAGCCATGGTGCCCCTTATCTTCTACTTTTTATCTTTATAACACAAAAGTCAGCTTTTTTGGAAATCCCCAATTTACCAGTTTTCCAGGCACACTTGTTTTTATTCTCTGTCTCTTCCTAGCTCCCTCCTGCACTTCTGCCTCATGGTTGTTCCTAGAACATTTTCACGGGCCATTTCTTCTCTGGAAGTCTCCAGCCTCCCACCCTTTTGCCCACCTTTCTCTCTCTGACCTCAGTGCTCATCTCCACCAGCTTCTGCCCAGTGCTCTCTCTTCCCCTTTCACTTGCCCTACAACTTTAAAACTTTGTCTTTCCTTTTTTTTTTTAGCTTTTAAAAAATTATTATTAACATATAATGTATTATTTGTTTCAGGGGTACGGGTCTGTGATTCATCAGTCTCACACAATACACAGTGCTCCCCACAACACATACCCTCCCCAACGTCCATCACCCAACCACCACATCCCTCCCACCTCCCTGTCCACTCCGACAACCCTCAGTTTGTGTCCTGAGATTAGGAGTCTCTTATGGTTTGTCTCCCTCTCTGGTTTAACCTTGTTTCATTTTTTCCTCTCTTCCCCTATGATCCTCTGCCTTGTTTTCTCAAATTCCACATATCAGTGAGATCATATGACAGTTGTCTTTCTCTGATTGACTTATTTTGCTTAGCGTAGTACCCTCTAGCTCTATCCACGTCATTGCAAATGGCAAAATTTCATTTTTTTTCTTTTTTTTAAAGATTTTATTTATTTATTTGAGAGAGAGAATGAGATAGAGAGAGCATGAGAGGGGGTAGGGTCAGAGGGAGAAGCAGACACCCTGCTGAGCAGGGAGCTCGATGTGGGACTCGATCCCCGGAGCCTGGGATCATGACCTGAGCCGAAGGCAGTCGCTTAACCAACTGAGCCACCCAGGTGCCCAAAATTTCATTTTTTTTTTTGAAGATTTTTTAATTTATTCATTCAAGACACAGAGATAGAGAGAGAGAGAATATGATCGGGGGAGAAGCAGAGGGAGGGGGAGAAGCAGGTCCCCTGCTGAGCAGGGAGCCCGATGCAGGGCTCGATCCCAGGACCCTGGGATCATGACCTGAGCCGAAGGCAGATGCTTAACCATCTGAGCCACCCAGGCGCCCCAAGATTTCATTTTTTTTTTGATGGCTGCATAATATTCAATTGTATATTATACCACATCTTTACCATTCATCTGTTGGACATTTGGGCTCTTTCCATAGTTTGGCTATTGTGGACATTGCTGCCATAAACATTGGGGTGCAGGTGCCCCTTCAGATCACTGCATTTGTATATTTGGGGTAAATATCCAGTAGTGCAATTGCTGGGTCATAGCGTAGCTTTATTTTCAACTTTTTGAGGAACTTCCATACTGTTTTCCAGAGGGGCTGCACCAGCTTCCATTCCCACCAACAGTGTAGGAGGGTTCCCCCGCAGCCCGCCTTCTCCCACCACCGCCTTCCGCAGGCCATTTCCACCGAGGAAAAAGAATCGTATTATATGTCCGCTATCCAGAACCTCCACTCTTTCGACCCCTTTGCTGATGCAAGTTAGGGTGATGATCTGCTTCTTGCTGGCGCTGAGGATTATATGCATATAAGAATTCAACAGAGAAACGGCAGAAAGACCCTTACTACTGTCCAAGGGATTGCTGATAATTACGATAAAAAGAAACTAGTGAAGGCGTTTAAGAAGAAATTTGCCTGCAATGGTACTGTAATTGAGCATCCAGAATATGGAGAAGTAATTCAGCTACAGGCTGACCAGCCCAAGAACATATGCCAGTTCCTGGTAGAGATTGGACTGGCTAAGGACGACCAGCTGAAGGTTCATGGGTTTTAAGCGCTTTTGGCTCACTGAAGCTTAAGTGAGGATTTCCTTGCGATGAGTAGTATTTCCCTTCTGTCCCTTGTCACAAGTTTAAAAACCTCACAGCTTGTATAATGTAACCTTTTGGGGTCTGCTTTTAACTTGGACTAGTGTAACTCCTTCATGCAATAAGCTGAAAGGAGCCATGCTGTCTAGTCTTGAAGTCCCTCATTTAAACAGAGATCAAGCAGTAGGCGCCTGGCAGTGTCCAGCCTGAAACCAAGCAGTAATGTGATGTTTCGGTCCAGCCCAGAGCCCCAAGATCACAGATGGCTACGTCTGGCCAGAAGCTCCTCGGCTCTCCCTCTTCAGAGTTCCCTGCCCTAAGAGAATGTCACCACCTAAACAGCCCACGGTGAAGCTGAGAGGTCAGGATGGGGTAAGGCAACCACAGCTGTGCTGCTACAGGGAGTCATTGGTAGTCCAAGAAAGATCCCTGGTGTCTCCAAACTGACCAGGTGGGCAGAGCTTCGAGGGGCCACCTTCCCTCTAGTGAGGTGTGATAGGACATCTGACTTGCCACCAAGGTCTTTTTGACCAGACCTATCCTAGCTAATCGATGTCCAAACACCAGAATGTGAGGCCAACCTTCATAGGAGTTAAACTTTTGACAAGGGAACAAACTTGACACTAATGTGTCAGTCACGTAGTTATAGCTGTAGAGTTTGCAGCTTCCTAGCAGCAGCTGCCCAATGCCATGTGAAGTAGCAGACTGGTTAGGGTTTATTTTTTTCCTTCAGTTTTAATGTTATGTAATGTATTTAAACCCTTATTTAAATTAAAACTTCCTTTCAGAAAAAAAAAAAAACCCAAAAAACATTCCTCTGGCTATTCAGGGTCTTTTCTGGTTCCATACAAATTTTAGGATTATTTGTTCCATTTCTGTGAAACAAGTGGATGGTATTTTGATAAGGATTGTATCGAATGTGTAGAATGTGTATTGTAGAATGTGTATTGCTCTAGGTAGTAGAGACATTTTCACAATATTTGTTCTCCCAATCCATGAGCATGGAATGGTTTTCCATTTCTTTGTGTCTTCCTCAATTTCTTTCATGAGTATTTTATAGTTTTCTGAGTACAGATCCTTTGCCTCTTTGGTTAGATTTATTCCTAGGTATCTTACGGTTTTTCGTGCAATTGTAAATGGGATCAATTCCTTAATCACTCTTTCTTCTGTCTCGTTGTTGGTGTATAGAAATGCAACTGATTTCAGGCACCTGGGTGGCTCGGTTGGTTAAGCGACTGTCTTTGGCTCAGGTCATGATCCTGGAGTCCTGGGATCGAGTCCCGCATCAGGCTCCCTGCTCGGCAGGGAGTCTGCTTCTCCCTCTGACCCTCTTCCCTCTCGTGCTCTCTATCTCTCATTCTCTCTCTCTCAAATAAATACATAAAATCTTTAAAAAGAAAGAAATGCAACTGATTTCTGTGTATTGATTTTATATCCTGCCACTTTATGGAATTCCTGTATGAGTTCTAGCAATTTTGGGGTGGAGTCTCTTGGATTTTCCACATAAAGTATCATATCATCTGCAAAGAGTGAGAGTTGGACTTCTTTGCCGATTCAGATGCCTTTTGTTTCTTTTTGTTGTCTGATTGCTATGGCTAGGACTTCTAGTACTATGTTGAACAGCAGTGGTGATAGTGGACATCATTACCATGTTCCTGACCTTAGGGGTAAAGCTCTGTTTTTCCCCATTGAGAATGATATTTGCTGTGGGTTTTTCATAGATGGCTTTTATGATATTGAGGTATGTGCCCTCTATCCCTACACTGTGAAGAGTTTTAATCAAGAAAGGATGCTATACTTTGTCAAGTGCTTCTTTTGCATCTATTGAGAGCATCATATGGTTCTTGTCCTTTCTTTTATTAATGTAGTGTGTCACATTAATTGATTTGCAGATGTTGAACCAACCTTGCAGCCCAGGAATAAATTCCACTTGGTCATGGTGAATAATCCTTTTAATGTACTGTTGGATCCTATTGGCTAGTATCTTGGTGAGAATTTTTGCATCCATGTTCATCAGAGATATTAGTCTGTAATTCTCCTTTTTGGTGGGGTCTTTGTCCGGTTTGGGGATCAAGGTAATGCTGGCCTCATAAAATGAGTTTGGAAGTTTTCCTTCTATTTCTATTTTTTTGGAAGAGTTTCAGAAGAATAGGTATTAATTCTTCTTTAAATGTTTGGTAGACTTCCCCTGGGAAGCCATCTGGCCCTGGGCTCTTGTTTGTTGGGAGATTTTTGATTACTGCTTCAATTTCCTTACTGGTTATGGGTCTGTTCAGGTTTTCTATTTCTTCCTGGTTCAGTTTTGGTAGTTTTTTTTTTTTTTTTTAAGATTTTATTTATTTGACAGAGAGAGACACAGCGAGAGAGGGAACACAAGCAGGGGGAGTGAGAGAGGGAGAAGCAGGCTTCCTGCTGAGCAGGGAGCCCGATGCGGGGCTCGATCCCAGGACCCTGGGATCATGACCTGAGCTGAAGGCAGACGCTTAACGACTGAGCCACCCAGGCGCCCCAAGTTTTGGTAGTTTATACATCTCTAGGAATGCATCCATTTCTTCCAGATTGTCTAATTTGTTGACATATAGTTGCTCAAAATATGTCCTTATAGTTGTTTGTGTTTCTTCAGTGTTGGTTGTGATCTCTCCTCTTTCATTCATGATTTTATTTATTTGGGTCCTTTCTCTTTTCTCTTTGATAAGTCTGGCCAGGGGTTTATCAATCTTATTAATTCTCTCAGAGAATCAGCTCCTAGTTTCATTGATCTGTTCTACTGTTCTTTTGGCTTCTGTTTCATTGATTTCTGCTCTGATCTTTATTATTTCTCTTCTCCTGCTGGGTTTAGGCTTTATTTGCTGTTCTTTCTCCAGCTCCTTTAGGTGTAGGGTTAGGTTGTGTATTTGAGAACTTTCTTGTTTCTTGAGAAAGGCTTGTAGTGCTATACACTTCCCTCTTAGGACTGCCTTTGCTGCATACCAAAGATTTTGAACAGTTGTGTTTTCATTTTCATTTGTTTCCATGAATTTAAAATTCTTCTTTAATTTTCTGGTTGACTCATTTGTTCTTTAGTAGGATGCTCTTTAGCCACCACATATTTGAGTTCTTTCCAACTTTCCTCTTGTGATTGAGTTCTAGTTTCAAAGCATTGTGGTCCAAAAATATGCAGGAAATGATCCCTATCTTTTGGTACCGGTTGAGACCTGATTTGTGACCCAGGATGTGATCTATTCTGGAGAATGTTCCATGTGCACTAGAGAAGAATGTGTATTCTGTAGCTTTGGAATGAATGTTCTGAATATATCTGTGAAGGCCATCTGGTCCAGTGTGTCATTTAAAGCCCTTATTTCCTGGTTGATCTTTTGCTTAGATGATCTGTCCATTTCAGTGAGGGGGGTGTTAAAGTCCCCCACTATTATTGTATTATCTTCAATGTGTTTCTTTGATTTTTGTTATTAATTGGCTTATATAATTGGCTGCTCCCATGTTAGGGGCATAAATATTTAAAATTGTTAGATCTTCTTGTTGGATAGACCCTTTAAGTAAGATATAGTGTCCTTCCTCATCTCTTATTACAGTCTTTGGTTTAAAATCTAATTTGTCTGATATAAGGATTGCCACCTCAGCTTTCTTTTGATGTACATTAGCATGATAAATGGTTTTCCACACCCTCACTTTAAATCTGGAGGTGTCTTTGGGTTTAAAATGAGTCTCTTGCAGACAGCATATTGATGGGTCTTGTTTTTTTTATCCAGTCTGATACCCTGTGTCTTTTGATTAGGGCATTTAGCCCATTTACATTCAGGGTAACTACTGAAAGGTATGAACTTAGTGCCATTGTATTGCCTGTAAGGTGACTGTTACCGTATATTGTCTCTGTTCCTTTCTGGTCTATGTTACTCTTGGGCTCTCTCCTTGCTTAGAGACCCCTTTCAACATTTTTTGTAGGGCTGGTTTGGTGATCGCAAATTCTTTTAGTTTCTGTTTGTCCTGGAAGCTTTTTATCTCTCCTTCTATTTTCAATGACAGCCTAGCTGGATAAAGAATTCTTGGCTGCATATTTTTCTCCTTTAGTACCCTGAATATATCATGCCAGTCCTTTCTGGCCTGCCAGGTCTCTGTGGATAGGTCTGCTGCCAATCTATTGTTTCTACCATTGTAGTTTACAGACCTCTCGTCCCGAACTGGTTTCAGGGTTTTTTCTTTGTCTCTGAGATTTGTAAGTTTTACAATTAGATGTTGGGATGTTGACTTATTTTTATTGATTTTGAAGGGGGTTCTCTGTGCCTCTTGGATTTTGATGCCTGTTTCCTTCCCCCAATTAGGGAAGTTATCCACTATAATTTGCTCCAAAATACCTTCCGCCCCTCTCTTTCTTCTTCTTCTGGGATCCCAATTATTCTAACATTGTTTTGTTTTATAGTATCACTTACCTCTCAGATTCTCCCCTTGTGATCCAACAGTTGTTTCTCTCTCTTTTTCTCAGCTTCTTTATTCTCCATCATTTGGTCTTCTATGTCACTAATTCTCTATTCTGCCTCATTTATCCTAGCAGTCAGAGCCTCCATTTTTGGTTGCACCGCATTAATAGCCTTTTTGATTTAGACTTGGTTATAGTTTGTTTCTCCAGAAAGGGATTCTGTAGTGTCTTCTGTGCTTTTTTCAAGCGCAGCTAGTATCTTTTTTTTTCTTTTGTTTTTAAAGATTTTATTTATTTATTTGACAGAGAGAGACACAGCATGAGAGAGGGAACACAAGCAGGGGGAGTGGGAGAGGGAGAAGCAGGCCTTCCACAGAGCAGGAAGCACAATGCAGGACTTGATCCCAGGACCCTGGGATCATGACCTGAGCTGAAGGCAGAAGCAATGACTGAGCCACCTAGGCGCCCCCCAGCTAGTATCCTTATAAACGTTATTCTGAACTCTACTTCTGACATCTTACTAAAGTCCATATTGATTAGATCCCTGGCAGTTGGTACGGCCTCTTGTTCTATTTTTTGACGTGAGTTTTTCCATTTTGTCATTCTGTCAAGCGAACAGATGAATGAGAGAAAAAAATGCTAAAAGAGTAACAACAACCCCAGAGAAATACACACTAATCAAATCAGAAAAGACCGAAACTGGGGGGAAAAGAAAAAAAAAAGATCAGGCTGCTGAATAGAACAGAGCCATACACTAGATTTTGGGTGTATTTTGGTCTGTTAGAAGAAACTGCATCCCAAAATTTTAAAGAAAGAAAAACATATATATGCAAAAATAAGGTTAAATACAGTGAAGGGATGGAATATGACTGTAAAAATGAAAATCAAAAAAAGATTTTAGGGGCACCTGGGTGGCTCAGACATTATACATCTGCCTTCAGCTCAGGTCATGGTCCCAGGATCCTGGGATCAAGCCCCACATTGGGCTCCCTGCTCCATGGGAGGCCTCCTTCTCCCTCTCCAACTCCCCCTGCGTGTGTTCCTGCCCTCACTATCTCTTCCTCTGTCAAATAAATAACAAATAAAATCTTTAAAAAAGATTTTAAAAAAGGAATTGATAATAAGTTGGTTGAAAAAAGAAAGAAGAAAAATTAAAAAAAGAAAGAAAGAAAGAAAGAAAGTGATCAGGCGGGTAAATGGAACAGAGCCATACACTAGATTTTGGGTATATTTTGGTCTGTTAGAAGAAACTGCATCCCAAATTTTTGAAGAAAGAAAAACATATATATATATAATAAATAAGGTTATATACAATGAAGGGATAGACTATGACTGTGAAAATGAAAATTAAAAAAGATTTTTAAAAATGAATTGATACAATAAGAAGTTGGTTGAAAAAGGAAAGAAGAAAATTTAAAAAAAGAAAAGAAAAAGAAAAAGAAAGAAAATTTTAAAAATTAACTTTGAAAGACTAAGGAATCATGGGGAAAAAGCCATGAATTCTATGTGCAGTATTCCCCTAGCGCTGGAGTTCTGCCGTTCTCATTGATCGGTAGACTTGGTCTTGGCTGGCGGGCTGTTCGTGCTGATCTTCTGGGGGAGGGGCCTGTTGCTGTGGTTCCCAAATGTCTTTGCCGGAGGCGGAATTGCCCTGCCCTTGCTGGGCCGGGCTAAGTAATCTGCTCGGGTTTGCTCTCGGGAGCTTTTGTTCCCTGCAAGCTCTCGGTACAGCTTTGGAGGACGGGGGTGAAAATGGCGGCCTCCGAATCTCTGCCCAGGAGGAGCCGAGAACTTGGGGACCCGCTCCTCAGTGTGCCCCCAGAGAAAAGCAGTCAGTCACTCCCATCTCCCTGCTCTCTGGCCACACTTCGTGCTCACCCGGCCTGTGACTGAGCGTTTCCATCTCAGGTACAGACCCTGATTCGAGTCTCCAAACCCCACAGATTCCTGCAGCATGCTTCTGTGCCACTCCTCCCAGAGGAGGAAGGGGGTTTGGTTCTGGCAGCTTCTGCCACTTGTTGGGCCCCGGCTCAGAGAGCAGTGGCCCGACTGTGCCTCAGTTCTTGGTTTATGGCAACCCCGAGCTGAGAGCCCACTCCTCGGCTCCATCTTTGCAGCCAGCTTCCCCACTTTGATACCCGGGAGCTCTGCTGCACTCAGGCACCCCCAGTCTTGTCCCAGCGAGGGTTCCACCCCCCACTTAGCCACTGGAGCGAGGTCCCTCAGTGGAGCCGACTTCTAAAAGTTCTGATTTTGTGCTCCGAGGATCTATCACTTGCCAGAAGTGGCTGATGGAGGCCCCCTCCCCCCACCGTCTACCTTCCCGAATATTGCCTTGGATTCACTTCTCCGCACGTCCTACCTTCCAGAAAGTGGTTACTTTTCTGTTCAGACAGTTGCTATTTTTTTTCCCTCGTTCTACAGTTGAGTTTGTAGGTGTTCAGAATGGCTTGATAGCTATCTAGCTGAATTCCTGAGACCAGATGAAATCTGGGTCTCCTACTCCTCCGCCATCTTGGACTCTTCCTGTCTTTCTTTATTGGAAGAGCAGTGCTGTATTACTCATCTCACTCTAACCCGGGCCAGCCCCAAGCTCTAGATGGCTACGACCACGAGGGCCTAGAAAGTGTGTGGCAAAGCAAAGACAGCTCACTTTCTGAGGATTTCTGCCTCCAGCTTTTTAAAGCAACAACTTTCTCTCCCTCCTCCCTGAGCGTAGTTCTCAGAGTTGTGATCACAGCTTATGTACACACCAACTTGCGTTCTACTTTCCTTTGATGTTAGTTCATCAAATGTACACACATATCAATTTGATGTTTTATAAGTCGTTTTCTCATCATGAGTCTTTAAATCTTTAAAAACTGTAGAATTCCATCATGTAGAGATGACATGATTGACAATAATTTCTCTAGTTTTGAACATTTAAGACATTTCCACATTTTTGTTGGGGGAATATTTGTCCTAAAATACTTTTAAATAATTGGATCTCTCTCTCTGTCAAATTACTTTCTATAAGTAAACTGCTGGGAAGATGCAGAATGGGGAAAGACTAGTTTGCATTTTTATTACCCTTGATATAACCCTGGTTTGTTTGTTTTATTGGCTGGGGAAAAATTGTTATAAAATGTTTTAAGATAAAGTTCTGAAAGTTCTTTTTCTTTCAAATTATTTTCCTAGAAATAAGCTCCCCAAAATGTTCAGAAGAAGGGAAGAAGAGGAATTTACTTTCTTTATTTTTATTGCTCTTAGTATATATTATCACATTTTATACAATATGACTCTAGTAACATTATCTGATTTCAAGACTTACTACAAAGTTACAGTAACAAAGGCAATGTGGCATTGGCTTAAAGACAGACAAATCAATGAACAGAATAGAGAGTCCAGACTTCCACATATATGGACAATTGATTTTTGACAAAGGTGCAAGAACAATTCATTGGGAAAAGGATAGTCTTTTCAATAAATGTTGCTAGGACAACTTGAATATCTTCATGAAAAAATGAACTTCAAATTGTTTTTCACATCATATACAAAAATTAAGTCCAAATGTAGTATAGATCAAGATGTTAAACCTATAGTTATTAAACTTCTAGAGGAAAACATAGAAAAAATACTTGTAACCTTGGGGTTAGACAAAGATTTCTTAGAAATGACACCAAAAGCACAGCCATAAAAGAACAAATAGATGTGGACTTCATCAAAGTGTAAAATCTCTGCTCTTGGTAAGAGATAGTTAAGAGAATGAAAACATAAGTCACATATCAGGAGGAAATGCCCTTTTAAAAAGATTTTTATTTATTTATTTTACTTATTTATTTTTTTAAGTAAGCTCTAATCCCAGCGTGGTGCTCGAACTCACAACCCTGAGATCAAGAGTTGCATGCCTTACCAACTGAGCCACACAGGCTGAGCCACCCAGGCACCCCTAGGAGGAAATACTTTTAAATCAAATATCTGATAAGGGACATGTGCCCAGAATATATGAAGGACTCTCAAAACTTGAACCCACAATTATATGTTCAATTAATCTTGACCAAGGAGGCAAGAAAATGCAATGGGAAAAAGACAGTTGATTCAACAAATAGTGTTGGGAAAACTGGACAGCTACATGCAAAAGAATGAAACTGGACCACTCTCTTAAACCATATACAAAAATAGACTCAAAATGGCTTGAGGACCTAAATGTGAGACCTGAAACATAAAAATCCTAGAAGAGAACACAGCAGTAATTTTTTTGACATCGGCTGTAGCAACTTCTTTCTAGATATGTCTCTCTTTTTTTTAAAGATTTTATTTATTCATTTGAGAGAGAGAGAGAGAGACAGAGAGTGCAAGCAGGGGGAGAGGCATTGGGAGAGGGGGAAGCAGGTTCCCAGCTGAGTAGGCAGCCAGACACAGGGCTCGATCCCAGGACCTGGAGATCATGAGCTGAACTGAAGGCAGATGCCCAGCCATCTGAGCCACCCAGGAGCCTCTCTAGATATGTCTCTTGAAGCGAGGGAAATAAAAACAAAAATAGACTATTGGGACTACATCAAAATAGAAATCTGCACAGAAAAGAAAACAATCAACAAAACTAAAAGACAAGCTACAGAATGGGAGAAGAAGATATTTGCAGATGACGTATCCAATAAAAGGTTAGTATCCAAAATATATAAAGAACTTAACACCAAAACCCACAAATCATCTAATTAAAAATGGGCAGAGGACATGAACAGACATTTCCCCAAAACATACAGATGGCCAACAGACACATGAAGAGATGCCCAACATCACTAATCATCAGGGAAATGCAAATCAAAACCACAATGAGATATCACGTCACACTTGTCAGAAGGGCTAAATTCAAAAACATAAGAGTGTTGGCAAGGATGTAGAGAAAAGGAACCCTCTTGCACTGTTAGTGGGAATGCAAACTGGTGCAGCCACTATGGAAAACAGTATGGAAGATCCTCAAACAATTAAAAATAGAACTACCATATGGTCCAGTAAATCCACTACTGGGTATTTACCCAAAGAATATGAAAACACTAATTCAAAAAGATATATGCATCCCTATGTTTATTACAGCATTATTTACAGTAGTCGAATTATGGAAGCAACCCAAGTGTCCACTGATAGATGGGTGAAGAAGAGGTGATGTTCGGTGTGCGTATGTGTGTGTGTGTGTGTGTGTATCTACATATATACACACACACACATATATATGATGGAATATTACTCAGCCATAAAAAAGAATGAAATCTTGTCATTTGCAAGAACATGGATGAATCTAGGTAGTATAATGCTAAGTGAAGTCAGAGAAAGACAAATACCATATGATTTCACTCATGTGGAATATAAGAAACAAAACAAATGAACAAAGAAAAAAAGAGACAATCAAGAAACAGACTCTTAACTATAGAGAACAAACTGATGATTATCAGAGGAGGGGCGGGTGGGGGGATGGGTGAAATAGGTGAAGGGGCAAAAAGAAACTCTGAGGGTTCATTATCTTGGTCGTGGTGATGATTTCACAGTTATAGCTATGTGGCAAAACTTATCAAACTATTTCCTTTAACTAAAGTTATTTCTTTAAATGGATGGGATGCTCTCTTTATATTTTTATACTATCTCCTAATAAAAAGCAGTATTATACGTATTTAAACATTACTAATTATTTTTTTTAAAGATTTTATTTATTTATTTGACAGAGAGAGACACAGCAAGAGAGGGAGCACAAGCAGGGGGAGTGGGAGAGGGAGAAGCAGGCTTCCTGCTGAGCAGGGAGCCCGATGCGGGGCTCGATCCCAGGACCCTGGGATCATGACCTGGGCTGAAGGCAGATGCTTAACCAACTGAGCCACCCAGGCGCCCCAAATTACTAATTATTTCTAATATGTTTGAGAAATAGCATCAACAAGGACAACAAACTTCTCTCTTAGTTTCAATATTTTGGGAAATTTACATCTCTGGAAAGTTTAAACATTTATGTATGGATGTATGTATTTGGCTCCATGCCAGCGTGAAGCCCAACGTGGGCCTTGAGCTCATGACCCTGAGATGGAGACCTGGGCTGAGATCCAGAGTTGGCTGCTTAATCACCTGAACCACCCAGGCGCCCTGAACAGTTTAAACTTTTAGTAGTCTTTCAAAGCCTGGATCTGAGCACTGGCACTGCTCCTTGTTAGCTCTAATGTTGAGCAAGTCATTTATCTTTTGTGTGACTCAATTCCGTCATTGGTATAAAGAGGTAGTGAGGTCCACCTCCTAGGATTGGTTTGAGGATCAAAGATAATAATAAATACGAATGTTCTTTACACCCTGTTAATGGCCAATCACGTGTAAAGGTTTTGTAAGTTTCATTGCCAGATGACCTAGTTCACACCTTAGGCCTTGAGAGATTAGATCAGAATGAAGATAATTCCTTTTTCATTTTTTTAAAAAAGATTTTATTTATTTATTTGACAGAGGCACAGCGAGAGGGTACACAAGCAGGGGGAGTGGGAGAGGGAGAAGCAGGGAGCCTGATGCGGAGCTCAATCCCAGGACCCTGGGATCATGACCTGAGCCAAAGGCAGACGCTTAATGACTGAGCCACCCCGGCACCCCTCCTTTTTCATTTTTTAATGGCGGGGGGAGTAGCAGAGAAGTCGGGGTCGGATGCTACAATGAGGTGAGATTTTAATGCTGGTGACACCCACCACGTTCATAAACTTGTGGTTCCAGCAACCTAGTTTCACATCTTTAAATATGACATCCTCTCAACTTCTTTTGGACTCTACCCCAAACCCCCAGCATCCTTGACAACCACAAGCCCCAAAGAAAAACTCTATAGATAACCCTGGTTTGTTTTCCAGGCCAGAGATAAAATTTGAGCTCCTTTTGTCCCTGGATAAATCAGAACTTATGTCTATTTTATAGTTTAGTGTAATAGCCAGCGTTTCTACATCTCTGTAATACAGTCAGTGTGTGGTTCCCCCAGTCTCAGCATCAGCTGGGGACTTGTTAGAAATGCAGATTCTCATATCCCATCCTAGACCTATGAATTAACAACTCTGAGGATAGGACCTGTCAGTTTGTGGTTTAATGATCTCTCCAGGTGATTCTGATGCAGAATAAAGTTTGAAGACCACTGCTGTAATATATACAGTTAAATCCTACACACTGACTGCCAGTTTACTAGTTAGTGGTAAATTAGCTTTTAACTGATGGCCTTTTCTGGAAACATTTCCAAAGATATTTTTTTAGTTGGCAATAAGATCGAATTACATTTAAATTCTACCTGTGGAGTGAGTGGGTTATGAGTTATTGGATACATCTGTCATCAAATTTTGCCATTGGAACTTGGGAAAGTTACTTTGACTTTAATATTGTGGAATGTCATTTGGACAATCAATTTTTAAAAACAGCATCCTATTCTTAAAAACTTGAAGAATTCAAAAAAGCTTTCAGAGTCACCTTCCTTAAACTTAGAAAGGACTTGTACATTGGGGGACTGGGTTGCTCTAATTTTGCACAATGAACTTGGAGTACAAACTGGTCATTGTATTAAGGCAAGTAAGACAATCTCCATGTGAATTAAAACTATGCACAAATTTTCAAGTTCAGTGATGCCCTTTTTACCTGTTTTCTATTACCTAGGGCATCATTTGTTCATTTACCAAACAGAATAAGCCAGACTCCTTTGGGTAAGGGAGAGAAGGGGAGGAAGGCTGGTAAAGAGCCTATAAGACTTCAATGCCCCTTCGATGCCGCGTGTCTTGCCAGGACCTCCATGGGGTTGGTCACGGGGCTCACCTCGCCTGTCCCTGGGTGCTCAGGATAAAGGCTGCAGGAATGCTAACGCTGGTTACCACTTGAAGTGGGATGACGGTCCTCAAGGGTCTCAGATGTCAATCTCATTCCATTCAGGGTTTCTGTTTGAGACAAGCTGCTTGTTAAAGAGGTTACAAAATGTGAAGCCAATTTACCTTGTACGGGGGGACATTTCCAGTTTGAAACTATGGTTCCCACTGTGCACAACATGGTACCTCCTCACATGAATGTCTGACAAGGATCTGGCACTCCAACATCGCCAACACAGATGAAATATGTCTAAGTTTACTGAGAGACCATTCAACTGACAGTACTGGCTGGACATCGCCTGGAACATTCAAGGATGTTATTTGGGGATTAAGTAAACTATTTGCTGTCCTTTTGGATTGTGATGATCCATTGAATATTAAAGCCACAGAACACATTTGCAGAATCAAGAGGACTTCCAGAATAATGTTGAAGACTTCATTAAGCCTTAGGGCAGAAGATAGAAAGAGAAGATTGTAGAACCAGGGATTGTGTGTTATAAATATCTCTAATGCGAAGTGAATTATGACAGCTTTACAGTTTTTTTTTTTAAGATTTTATTTATTTATTTGAGAGAGAATGAGAGATGAGAGCACGAGAGGGAAGAGGGTCAGAGGGAGAAGCAGACTCCCTGCTAAGCAGGGAGCCCGATGCGGGACTCGATCCCGGGACTCCAGGATCATGACCCGAGCCGAAGGCAGTCCCTTAACCAACTGAGCCACCCAGGCTCCCCGACAGCTTTACAGTTTTAAAAATATGTGTTTAATGTACTGTGCTGTGAAATCCCAAAGTCTGAGAATTAATGACCTAGATTCTAGGATACAAAGAATGCAAAGAACATGAAGACAAAACCGGGCCTACGTACTACCCCCCCCCCAAGTGTCAGAGTCTAAGAAGGAAGTGCCCCAGTGGAAAGAATGGGTCTTAGTAATGGTCTCATTTCCTCCCCTCTGAGTTCATCTTGAACGTGACAAGGAGGGCAAAGCCCGGACTCATAAACCCCGTGTTCACCCTTTTGGCCGCAGATAGGTTTTCTGAATCCTGGTGTTCAACTGGAGTTGGGGATGTGAGAGTCTGTTCCTATTTGGGGATTCAGACTAGCCCTCGACACAGAAGAGCCACCTCTGTTCAGTCTAGACACTGGGGCAGACATTGAAAACTTGGCTTCTTCTATCCAAACCAGACAGAAGATTCCAGATGGAGGCTTTAAGTGGGGAATCATAAGGAGGTGCAGGGGATCCTGGGGAAGAGATGACGAAGGCCCTTGGAAGGATTTGGGCAATGACTGTTGCCCAACAGTAGGGAGAGGTGTTCTGACTTTAATGCAGCTCATGGTACCTTAGTTCCCCAGAAAGAAAAGCCTGAGACACGGATGTGGGTACAGGTGACTTCCTGGGGAAGAGGATGGGCCTAGGGAGTCTGGCCAGGGAAGGAGGGTGAGCCAAGCCTGTTGTAATGGTCCCTGCTGTGGACAACTGGGCTTTGATGCCAATGGTAACTTCTGAGGAACTGTACAGAATATGCCTCAAACTGACCATCTGAGGGATGAAAGGGAGAAGCATTTGTAAGTCTTCATCCCTTGACCCCCATCCAGCGTTAGTAAATGGTTGCCTCAAGGGGTTGTAACACCCTTGCCCCTCTGTGTTGCACACGATCCAGGGCTGACTGTGTTCCTGCAGGCACTCCCCACCCACCACATCAGAGGAGCCCTGCGGGGGTCCGGGGGTGAAGCATGGCCACCAAAGGCAGGCCAAAGCCTGTGTGGAATTGTGCCCCCAAACAAGGCCAGGATCAAAGGTATGAACAAGGGAGTGTGAGGCTGTACATACTAGCGCCCAACACTTACCCAGTCCTGAAAAATCTTATGTTCTGCAAAATCAAGCAGTACAAATAAAAGGGCTGTGGGGAAAATAAGGTTAGAGGCAGATAACTCCCAATCTATGCACATCTGTAACTGGAATGCTCCTGCAAATAGTAGTTTGCACATCAGGAGAATACTTGGACCACCCAGGCATCTCAGTGTGGCTGGAGGCCATCACAGAGGATATTTCTTTTCTTTTTTTTTTTTTTTTTAAGATTTTATTTATTTATTCATGAGAGACAGAGAGAGAAGCAGAGGGAGAAGCAGGCTCCCCGCGGAGCAGGGAGCCCGATGCGGGACTCGATCCCAGGACCCCGGGACCGTGACCTGAGCCGAAGGCAGCCGCTTAACGACTGAGCCACCCAGGCGCCCAAGGCCATCACAGAGGATATTTCAAATGTGCAACACGATGGAGTGGGAAAGACCTGGCAGGGCTTTGCTTAGAGCTGGCCCAGCAGGTGCAGACACAGTACAGAGGGCAACGGCTCTGAGCTCTCCTCAGTGGGCCTGGGAGGCAGTGCCGTCTGGCCTGGAGCTGGGGAAAGGGGCTCTGGGTGTGAGTGCTCACTTTTAATTTTCCTAAACTATAGCTGAAAGGGCTCATTGCAGTCAGGGTAGCAGCTGAACTGAGGGCTTCTTGCTTTCCTGATGATGCTTATGATTTTCCTCCTGCAATGAGTGCCTCCCTTACAGAAATGCACATTCTACCAGAATGAATGTGTTTCAGTGTCTTTAAGCCAGTCCCCCACCTGTGGGGGTCCGGCATTTTACGTCTTATGTCATTTATTCCTCCTCAGACCCTGTGCACTCTGTGCCTTTGCCCGTGATGTCAGGCCCTTACAGGATGGAAGAGAGCTTAGGGAGCTGTGAGATCTGCTCAGTCACCCAGAGTAGCAGAGCAAGACTAGGAATGGTGGAATACCAATTCTTATAGTCCTAACTATCTTCTATTACCTTCTTTTTCTTTTTTAAAGATTTTATTTATTTGTCAGAGAGAGAGGGAGAGCACATAAGGGGGGTCGGGGGGGTGGTGGGCAGAGGGAGAAGCAAGCTCCCCGCTGAGCAGGGAGACCGATGTGAGGCTTGATCCTAGGACTCTGGGATCATGATCTGAGCCAAAGGCAGACGCTTAACCAACTGAGCCACCCAGGTGCCCCTTAAAAATATCTCATAACAAATTTTCCCCAGCAAAAAAAAGTGGAAATGTTTTAAGTGTTCAAAGCTAGCGAAATTATTGTCAATTATGTTATCTCTACATGCTGGAATTATACAGTTTTTAAAGATAAGACTCATGATGGGAAAATGACTTACAAAACATCAAACTGATATGTGTGTACATTTGATGAACTAACATCAAGGGAAAGTAGAACGCAAGTTGGTGTGTACATAAGCTGTGATCACAACTCTGAGAACTTTGCCCAGGGAGGAGGGAGAGAAAGTTGGTTGCTTTTAAAAAGCTGGAGGCAGAAACCCTCAGAAAGTGAGCTGTCTTTTCTGTGCCACACACTTTCTAGGCCCTCGTGGTCGTAGCCATGTAGAGCTCGGGGTTTGTGTGAGATGAGTAACACAGCACTGCTCTTCCAATAAAGAAAGACAAAGTTTTATGTTGTAGGGCAAGTGAAGGGGAAGAGAGAGCAATGGGCAGAAGCTGGTGGAGATGAGCAGTGAATCTCAGAGAGGGAAAGGTGGGCAAAAAGGTGGGAGGCTGGAGACTTCCAGAGAAGAAATGGCCCGTGAAAATGTTCTAGGAACAACCATGACACAGAAGTGCAGAGGCAAGGGAGGTAAGGAGAAGCAAAACACAAAGCAAAACAAAAATGTCCCCAGTGAACAGATGACTTTATGAATTCAGGGGGCTGACCTTTAGGTTATAGAGATAAAGGATGGAAGGTAACACAAAATACTAAAAACAGCTACTATATTAGAGTAGTAGAACATAACTGTAAGTTTCCAAATTTAATTTGTATTTATTCATCTGTTCTTGGGATAATATCATACTTTAAAAAAAAGATTTATTTATTTATTTGAGAGAGAGAGAGAGAGAGAGAGCCTGGGGTGTGGTGCAGAGAAAGAGGGAGAGAGGGTCCCAAGCAGACTCTGTGCTGAGCGGGGAGCCTGATATGAGGCCTGATCTCACAACCCTGAGATCATGACCCGAACCGAAACCAAGAGTTGGGCACTCAAACACCCAGGCACCACCAAACTTTTTTTTTTTAATTAGGTCAGCATTATAGAAATTTTTAGCATCTAGTATAGCAAGGCTACTGAAGTAGAGTAGCCAGATCATATTGTGAAGTTTGTAAAATACAGAATTGTATAAAGTAAAAGTCATTTATAATGCTCCCTAACATCTGCCACCTCAATTGAGCCAAGTACTTGAATATTTTGGAGTGTATTCTCCTTTTTCCTAAGCTTGTCTGTACATACCCCGTTTTCTTCTTTTCTGCTTTCTATCACTATAGATTAAATTGACTTTCTTAGAGTTTCATGTAAATGGAATCGTACAGTATGTACTCTTGTGTCTGCCTTCTTCCATTCAGCATGCTTTCGGAGGTTCATTCATATTTTGCGTATATCATTTCCTTTTTACTGAGGATAAGTATTCTATTGCAGGAATATATATAACAATTTTTCATCTGATGGACATTTGGGTTGTCTGCAGCGTGAGCAGTTATGGATAAAGCTGCTATGAACATGCCTGTACAAGTCATTGTGTGAATATGGGTTTTCATTGATATAGGAGTGGAATGGTTAGCTCTTGTGGTGTTTATTTAACTTTATAAGAAACTGCCATATTGTTTTTCAAAATGATTGTACCATTTTACATTCTCTCCAGATAAATATATATATATATAATTCCTTCCAGATATAAATATATATAAATATAAAATATATATTACATGTTATTAAATATATTTGAGTTTTTATTTTGAAAATTTTAAATATTTATATATAAGTAAGCTCTAGGCCAAATGTGGGGCTTGAACTCATGACTCTGAGATTAAGAGTCACATACTCTACTGACTGAGCCAGCTAGGTACCCTCTGGTAATACTGATTAAAGCCAAATTCTTACTTTCAAGCAGGTCTCCATCCCCAGGATGGAGCCCAGTTTACCCCTTCCCAACCTTTGCTTCCCTGTGGATGAGTGGTTGTCTAAGTTTCAGGGAGGAGGTGGGCGGGAAGGACAGGGAGAGTGTGGGGCCACCATGGAGGATGCTGAGTTACGTGCAGCCCCCCTTGAGGGCATAGCTTGGGGGTGAGACAATGGCACCTGTCTTCTCAGACCATGGGGCAGTGGCCCCAAAGTCTTAGCTTGGGAGTTGATTCAGCAGGTGCTGAACAAAGGAAAACACTAAAATAACATCAAAAAGGAAGTAGATAGGGAGGGCCGTTGTCCCATGTGTGAATGACCCTTTATGCTTGTCTTTTTTTTTTTTTTTTAAGATTTTATATATTTATTTGACAGAGAGAGACACAGCGAGAGAGGGAACACAAGCAGGGGGAGTGGGGGAGGGAGAAGCAGGCTTCCCGCAGAGCAGGGAGCCCGATGTGGGGCTCGATCCCAGGACCCTGGGATCATGACCTGAGCCGAAGGCAGATGCCTAATGACTGAGCCACCCAGGCGCCCCTGTGCTTGTCTTTTATAGGGTGGGAATCCTCAGCTACTTTCTGGTTTCATTACTTGTCAGAGAAATGTATGTTGAAACTTAATTGCTTCCTCTCCCAGCCCTTTGCCATACATCCCAGCCAAAGAGAAACCAGAAGCTCTGCTGTCAGAAGAGGAAGACAAAGTGATGGTGACTGTCCCTGGACTATAAAAATTCCCATAAAACTACTTTAAAGATGACACAACCCCATGCATCCGGACTCACTGGGTCTCCAGGGTTTGGGTCTTCCAGCTGTTAGGCAAGAGGGCTGAGAAGTTGGATACCTGTATTCCCTCAGTTTTCCTGTCTTCCTAGTCATCCTGACATCACTGAGGTGGACACCAGGCGCTGCTAGAGCCCCCTACAGAAGGACTTGCTGCGGTCAGCTGCAGGGAGTACACAGCCCTCTGCCGTCCCCCCTTTCAGAGATGGCCTCAGCTGCAGTAGAGCTGCCTTCCCAGGCTGGCTCACCGGGAGTGGGGTGGTGTGAGTGTTGCTCCGGAACTCTGGGGTTGACCGAGGCTGTGTAAGACCTCTCCCTCTCCCCACCCCTGCTCCCTCTCTCCCTTCCACAGATGTTAGTCCCACCAGCACCACCTCATAAGCATTCTGCACCCTGAAGTCCATCTCAGAGTCTGCTTCCTAGAGAACACACCCAGACAATGATTCAGTAAAAAAGAAGCTGTGAACTTGTATGAGCCTGTTTGTGTCACAAATGGATATATACTTCCAAACGCATGGAATATTTGCAGAAGCTTACAGAAGAGACTGTTAGCAACAGCTACCTCCAGGAACTAGGACTGGGTTCTTTTAGAGCAGAGAGGTGTTACTTTATACTCTTTACCATAAGCATGAATTACTTTTTCTTTTATAATAAAAAACCCCTCTAATTTTATAGAAACATCAGATTGCATTATACATAGTTGTCATAGCTACCATTTGGGGAACACCTTCGTACATGTACGTTAGCATGCATTCTCTATTGCTCGAAACAATGCAGAGAGGTTGGTGTCATTATCATCCCATTTTACAGATAAGGGAGCTGAGCTTCAAAGGTGCCAAATGATTGGTCCAGAAGCAGCCATCACCAAGCAGTGAAGCTGGAATAGACTCAGACTCCAACTCCAACGTTCAGGCTATTTCTGAACTCAGTCAGGGTGTGTGTCTTTCTGTCAGTTCAAAGGATGCCTCTGTTCTGAATGGAGAGTGTGGTGTGGGGGAAAGAGCAAAGAACTGGCAGCAGTCAAGACCAAGCTTCTGGTCTTGTTGCTATTATTAGTGACCTCTGAGTTATTTATTGTTTATGTGCTGCACTGACCTACAAAAATCCAAGTCATTTTGGTATAGAGGCAAGACTAAAGGCTATTAGGTTTGACAGAGCTGGGTCCTGCTAGGTACGGTGTGATTTTAAACAAGTTACTTAACCTCTCTGAGCCTCAATTTTCTATTCTTTACAGAAAATGGACCCTAAGACTCAGAGTTGTTCTGAGAGTTAAATGACATAATAGAGAACAGCACTTACTATATTCTAGGCACCCAAGAAATCACTCCTTCCCCCTTGGGATTTAACCTTTGGTTTTTGAGATAAAGAAAGCTGTGCGTCATTTTAGCCTAAGTAAAAATACTCAATTTGCTAAAGAAGATATATTATTAAATATGATAAATGTGAAAGGACTGTTTGGGATTCTTTTATGGATCAGCAGAAGAAAGGAACCATTTTGCTCATGACCATTGTTTTGTCCCTGCGAGCTCCACGTGACTGAAAGATCTCCAAGGCATAAGGACTCTCCTGGGTGGGAATTGGAAAAGTAAGAGACCCTCCTTGGAAAGTGTGAAGGGGAAAAAAAATCAATCCCTAGACCCGGGAAGAGTGGTGCTGTGGTGGATTCGGTGGCAGCCTCCGGAAAGGTATGTCCATGTTCTGACCCCTGGAAGCTGGAGACAGGATCTGAGCAGATGTAATGTCAAGATGAGATCATCCTGGATTATCTGGGTGGACCCTAAATCCAATAACAAGTGTCCTCATAAGAGACACAGAGGAGAGGCACGGGAGGAAGAGGAGAAGTCCAAGATGAAGACTGCAATTTGGGTAATGCAGCCAGATGCTGGAGGGGGAGGGGAGGATTCTCTACCAGGCCTTCAGATGGAGCGTGGCTCTGCCAAAACCTCCATTGTCGACTCA
This sequence comes from Callorhinus ursinus, assembly GCF_003265705.2. Classification (NCBI taxonomy): domain Eukaryota; kingdom Metazoa; phylum Chordata; class Mammalia; order Carnivora; family Otariidae; genus Callorhinus; species Callorhinus ursinus. The sequence goes on from NW_027397082.1 coordinate 22,793,828, forward strand.
GCCCACTCCTAGATTTTGGAATCTTGGCCCTCTGACCTGTGAAAGAATAAATTTCTTTTGTTTTAAGCCACCAAGTTTGTGGTCATTTGTCACAGGAGCCACAGGAAACCAATACAGTTGCCACGAGACAATTTTAGTGGCAACTACGGGAAAAGAATCAAGATTAAATGACATCAAAGAAGGACCCATTTGACTAAATGCTTAGCAATCAAGCAGTAGAAATGTAGACCCAAGAGATGTCATCACGGAGCTGACACGCTAGCCTTCTGAAACAAGAGCGCACAGAGAGGAAGTGGGTCAGTTAGGGGCCGGAAGCAAGAGGGGGCACGCTGACGAAGTGAGAGATAGCTGCCATTTCAGATTCTGCCTTAGTCATGGCGAAATGGATTTCTCAAATGCTGGGGAATTGGGTAGAGATCTACAGAGGATGAGAACATTTATGTTAGAATAACAAAAAATAAAAAATATAAACGGAGATGGTCAAGAGGCAGGACGGGCTTCCTTCTAAGGAGCCAGTAAGCAAGTACTAGGATGTACTGGCCTCTCAGAACCAAAGGTTTGAGAGGGACAACTGACAGGCCTCTACTGAAGGATCTCCAAGAGAAACGCATCAAAAAGGAAGGGTGTGAACACAGCCTGTGCCCAACAGCAGGGGACTGGCTACCAACACAGTCCCACAATAAGACAATGCAATCACTAGGGGTAAGGCTGTAGATTCATAGTCACTGAAATGAAAGATGTTCAGGACATATTATCCAGCGCAGAAAGCAAGCAGTAAAACAGTAAGTACAATGGCATCCCTTTCCTTGTGTGTAAAATGGAGATGAAGTTGATAGTACCTCCTTTGTGGGGCTGTATAAGGATTTAATTAATTAATACATACAAAGTGCTGAGCAGTACCTGGAGCGCGTAAATGCCACGTGGAATCATTATTATCATTACTTCTTTGAAGTCTTCAGGTCCCCAATTCTGACCCTTGAGGGTCAAGTATGTTTTGGAATTCAGAATTTCTCCGATTTTACAAAGGCACATGATTACAGAACAGCCTCAGTGTGTGAGGCAGCAACTGCCAATCAAACCCACGAACATTTCTGCGGTGGAACCTGAATATTCACTCTAAGTGGGAGGAAGACTATGAATAGTGTCTCATCATTTTTTGGGTCAGGTTGTGTAGCCAAACAAGCTTGCTGCAAACTTAGAAAACAAAAACAAAAGCAAAACAACCTTGTGTTTCCCGAGGTTTTCACTTCCTGGAATTGTAGATGAGGGTCCCTGGGCCTGTGTTCCGTCCAGGTATCAGCAAAGTCTGCAAGCATTGCAACAATGCTGTTGTGGACTGAGGAGATTGCAGCCTGTTTTTATCTTCGCCTTTTGACTTTGTTATATTTTGAAATTTTCTGCAGTGAATATTCATTACCCCCCCCTTTGTTTTTGGTCTATAGCTTCCTGAATTTTAATCTATCCAGATAAATTTAACATGGGGGAATATTGCATTGCTCCATGGGCCTCAAAAGGTTCTTAGCATCAAATTCATAAGTTTCATTTTTGCCCTAAGAAAATATTTCTCTGGAAGACAGGAACAGTGAAAGGGTTGGAGTAGGATTTTCAGGGCTTCTTCTTGTGTCTTTAAGCCAGTCCCAACAGTCAATATCCAGGACAGTCCAGCCCCCTAGGACCTTAACTGCCGTTTACATACCTACTCTTTCCTCACATTCATGTACGTATTCGTCTTCTGTTAAGAGGCAAAATCACAACAATAACAACAAACTGGAAAAAGAAATAGTGAATATATGGGGAAAGGTGAGGGATGTCTATGTGGACAGAGTCAATGCAAGGAAGGAAAAAGGAGCAGGTGAGGCGGACTTTTTTGACTTCGGGGCTGGCCTGGTGATCAAGGGAGTGGTGGGGTGAGGGTATGGGAGAAAAGAAGCCGGTAGACAGACAGACAGTAAGAAGCAGAGAAGAGTGAACGGTTTCAAGAACTAGGAAGAAGAAGTCGTTGAGCAAAGCTGTGGTCAAGTGAAGGTGGGAGAGGAGGCTGCGGGAGGCTGACTTTGCAGCCCAGGAGAAGTGCAAGCCCCAAAGGGGAAGTGTCCCTGTCAAGTTCCACAGGCAGCCAAACAAGGGGCCCTTTTCTGCTCAGTGCCTCGGGTGCTTGAATAATTTGAGGGGGGAAATTACAATTTTGGGAGGAAATTTTAATGTGGGTATGTATGGTTTTTAGTGACTGAGAATTTCTTAGAATGATGAAAACCCAAGAATATTAAAAGGATATATGTATATATGATTTTAAAATATATGTTATTTCTATATATTACAAATATAATATTATCATATTGGATTGGCTGATAGCTGAGAGACTTCTGTCAGTTGGCCAGACTTGGAAAGGGAAGTGGCCCTAAGCCAATGGAAGTCACAGAAGAAGAGGGGTGGTAGGGACTTGCAGAAAACCTAAATAGAAATGGAGCTTTTGATTAGGCAAGTCATAGTGTGGACCTTAATGACATTGAAAGGTAGAAAGTGTCAGGTGAGGAGGACATCATGTACCCACAAAACTCAGCCCCAAGCTATGTGACCTGAGCCCTGCTCTCAGGACCCAAGTCCAACTGCTAATGGAGGGAGGCAGAGGAGGGAGAGTCCCAGAGGAGGAAGATCTTCCCTCCAGAGAAGGTTCCAGGAGCAATAGCCCCCTCACAACTCATAGAGGGCTCCCCCACATGCAGCCCTCCCAACCAAGTCAGCAGACTACCCAGGAGAGGAGGTTCAGATTTCTTACCTAGTTACCAAGGTTAGCATGGCCATATGGGAATCTGGGCCTGCCTACATGGCCACCCCTTTGAAGCCTTGGACTGCCTGAGAGGCAAGGCTGAGTAAAGGCGGTCAGAGCAACCCTCAAAAAGGGCTGTTGAGCATGTGTGTGACATGTGACAGGGCAGGGGTTCTTAAACTAGGCCATGTGGGACCCTGGGCCAAGGTGCTTTACAGCTAAATCAGAAGTCTTTTCTGCATTTGCAGATAGAATAAGCTCCCTTTTTAAAAATATTGTTTGGGGTGCCTGGGTGGCTCGGTTGTTAAGCGTCTGCCTTTGGCTCAGGTCGTGATCCCAGGGTCCTGTGATTGAGCCCCGCATCGGGCTTCTTGCTCCACAGGAAGCCTGCTTCTCCCTCTCCCACTCCCCCTGCTTGTGTTCCCTCTCTCACTGTGTCTCTGTCAAATAAATAAATGAATAAAATCTTTAAAAATAATAATAAAATAAAAATGTTTACTTCTTAATATAAAAATAATACATTTTTTTAATCAGAAGAATTAAAAGAAGTCATCCATAATCTTACCCCCACATATTTATGTATATTTCCTTTCAGGCTCTTTTTTTGTGAGTATATTGATCAATCATGTATATATATGGTGAGCTCTATGCCCAATGGGGGGCTTAGACTCATAACCCCAAGATCAAGAGTTGCATTCTTGCCAGCCGAGCACCCTTACTACAACTATATTTTAGATATATTTATGAAAGTAGTTAACTATCATTATTATTTAATTAATATTTCTTGAATGCCTACCAAGACAAAGCACTATTCTTAACCCTTTTTAGATTTTGAAGTCTATGATTTTCATAATAACTTTATGAGGTAGAAACATTGTTATTCCTATTTAACAATAAAAGAAACTGAGGAACAGAGGTAAAAACTTTGTCCAAAGTCACACAGTAGTAAGTAGGGAACTGGAATTCAAACCTAGATCTGACTGTGGACCCTACAGTTTTAGACAATATGTACACTGTATTATATATGGTTTTGAGTAAATTGTTTTTCATTAAATATTATATTGTATTTCCCACATGATAAAAAAGAATTTACTTAACATGGAGTTTGTGTCTCATAACTTTTCATAATTTTTTTGGTTCCTGTCACCATTTGTTTACCCTAGAATCAAATAGAAGAAAATATCTGATTTAGTTTAAACCTACATATTTATTTGGTATGTCTATATTTAAATTACATATTCATTTAATATATCAATATTTCAAAGTTCAAAAAAGAAACTGTGCTGCCCAGGAGCTCCACCCCATGACCAAAAGCAAACAAACATATCTTAACAAATTTAAAAGAATAGAAGTCATATAAAGTATGCTGTCAGACCACAGTGGAATTAAACTAGAACCAATAACAGAAAGATAGTTGGAAATTCCAAGATATTTGGAGATTAAACAACACACTTCCAAATAACAAGTCAAAAAAGAAGTCTAAGAGAAATTTAAAAAAATATTTTGAACTAAATGAAAATAAAAATATAACTTATCAGAATTTGTGGGATGCAGTGAAACAGTGCTTAGAGAGAAATATATAGCATTATATATATATTAGAAAAGAAAGTTCTAAAATCATTAATGTAAGCTTCCACTTTAGGAAACTGAAGAAAGAAGAAGAATATAAGCCTAAGTCAAGAGGAAGGAAATAGATAATAATTGGAGCATAAATAAATAAAATTGAAACAGGAAAACAATAAAGAAAAGTCAATGAAACCAAAAGCTAGTTCTCTGAAAAAAAATCAATAAAATGATAAACTTCTTGCCAGGCTAAATGAGAAAAAAAAGAGACAAGACACAACTAATATCAGAAATGGAAGAAGAGTCATTTCTACTGAACATCAAAAGGATAATAAAAAAGTACTATGAACAAACTCTATGCCCACAAAATTGATAACTTAGATGAAATGGACTAATCTCTTGAAAGATAAAAACTACTGATACTCACAAAAGGAGAAATGGATAACCTGAATAGGCCTCTAACTAGCAATGAAATTGAATCAATAATCAGTAATATTCCAAAACAGAAAGCACCAGGCCCAGATGGGCTTACTGGTGAATTCTACTAAACATTTCAAGAAGAAATGATATCAATTCTCTAGAATCTCTTCCAGAAAATAGAAGCAGAGGAAATACTTCTTAACTCATTCTGTGAGGCCAGCTTTACCCTATTACCAAGACCAGATAAATACATTACAAGAAAGGAAAGCCCAGGACCGATTATCTCTCATGAATATAGATGCAAAAATCCTCAACAAAATAGCAAATCAAATCCAACAATATACAAAAAGAATTATACACCACAACTAAATGGGATTTATTCCAGGTATTACAAGGCTATTTCAATACTCAAAAATCAATTAATGCAATCCATTTCATGAACAGGCTAAAGAAGAAAAACCATATGATCATATCAATAGATGCAGAAAGAACATTTGACAAAATCCAATACCTATGCAGTATAAAAATTCTCAGCAAATCAAGTCTCAGCTTGATAAAGAACACCTACAGAAACTCACAGCTGGGATCATTCTTAATGAGAGAAAATAGATGCTTTCCTTCTATGATTGGGAACAAGGCAAGAACGTCCATTCTCACCACTGCTATTCAAAATTGTACTAGACGAGCATCTGGCTGGCTCAGTCAGTAGAGCATGAGACTCTTGATATGTGGTTGGTGTAGAGATTACTTAAAAATAAAATCTTAAAACAAAAACAAAACTGTACTGGAAGTCCTAGCTAATACAAAAAGACAAGAAAATTAAATAAGATTGGCAAGGAAGAAATAAAACCGTCTTTGCTTACAGATGACAAGATTGTGTAGAAAACCCCAAAGAATTGACAAAACAAACAAATAAATGAACAAAACTTCCTGGGACTAGTAAGCTATGATGGCAAGATTTCAAGATGACAAGATTAATATACAAAAATCAATCACTTTCCCAAATAGCAGCAATGAACAATTGGGATTTGAAATTAAAAAATAATACCATTTACACTAGGACTAGAAAAAAAGAGAAATACTTAGGTATTTATAACAAAATATACACAGAATCTATATAAGGAATCCTACAAAACTCTAATGAAGGAAATCAAAGATCTACATAAATGGAGGAATAGTCCATGTTCATGGACAGAAAGTCTCAATATTGTTAAATGTCAATTCTTCCCAACTTGATCTAAGAATTGATTTAATCCCAATCAAAATCCCAGGAAATTATTTTGTCTAATCAATAAACTGATCACTAAAGTTTATATAGAAAGACAAAAGACCCAAAACAGCCAACTTGATGCTGAAGAACAAAGTTAGATGTCTGATACTATACAACTTTAAGACTTACAATAAAGCTATAGCAATCAAGACAGTGTGGTATGGACAAAAAATAGACAAATAGGTCAATGAAACAGAATAGAGAGCTCAGACATACACTCACACAAATATAGTTATCTGATATTTCTGACAAAGGAGAAAAGGTAAGTCAATGGAGAAAGATAGTCTTTTCAACAAATGGTGCTGGAAAATTGGACATGCATATGCAAAGAGAAAGAAAGAAAGAAAGAAAGAAAGAAAGAAAGAAAGAAAGAAAGA
>NW_027397082.1:22800234-22846467 GCF_003265705.2 Callorhinus ursinus
AAAGAAAGAAAGAAAGAAAGAAAGAAAGAAAGAAAGAAAGAAAGAAAAGAAAGGAAGGAAGGAAGGAAGAAAGAAAGAAAAAAAGAAAAGAAAAAAATTTAGATACAGATCTTATAGCTTTCACAGAAATTAACTCAAAATGAATCATAGACCTAACTGTAAAACACAAAACTATAAAATTTCTAGAAGATAATATAGGAGAAAATCTAGATCACCATGGGTTTGGCTATCATTTTTCAGATACAATAACATGAAACACAACCCATGAAACAAAAAATTGATCAATGGGCTTTATTAAAATAAGAAATTTCATTTCTGTGAAAGACAATTCAGAGAATGAAAGTACAAGCCATAGAATGGGAGAAAATATTTGCAAACCACATGTCTGGTAAAGACCTTGAATACAAAATATACAAAGAACTCTTAAAACCCAACAACAGGAAAGAAGGAATCTGGTTAAAAAGTGGACAAAATATCTTAACAGACACCTCACTAAAGAAGATATACAGATGGCAAATAAGTATGTGAAAAGATATTCAATATCATATTAATGCATCATAACTAATGCAAGAGGTTAATGATAGAGGAAATTGTGTAGGAATGAATATAGGAAGGGAGTATATGCAAACTCTCTGTACTGTCTGCTTGATTTTTTCTGTAAATCTAAAACTGTCCTAAAAAATAAAGTCTATTAACTAAAAAACATAAAAGTCTGAGAGTAACAAAAACAAATAAAAAAAGAATATAGGGGGAGGGAGGGCTTACCTTACTAAATGTGACTGAGACAGACTAGGTTCACACTCAATATCCAGCAACTAAAAGACTTCATTTCTCTGCTTCCCTTATAGATACAGGTATAAATAAACTTTTTAGTTGGGACTTCCAGAAAAGCCCCTAAAAATGAAATCACACAGCTGGCATGTACCCTTATGGCCCCTTCTCATTCTGTTTCCTGCCTGGAAAAAAGGGATATATGGCTGGAGCTTCAGCAGTTATCCTGGAGCACAAGGAGATCCTGAGATTGAAAGCCACTGCTGAGAATGGCTGAGCAGAATAATGGAAGAATCTGGGTTCTTGATGAGCATGGTGCTACTATGAGAACCCTGGCCTTATTATACCAGACTTCTTTTACGTAACAGAAGTAAACTTATTTCTTGTTTAAGCTTCTATTATTTGCTGTCCATGTTGCTAGCTAAACACAATTTCTCCCAGATAATAAAACTTACTGTAATGTTATTATGATAAACCATATGTATAGCTTAAGAATAAATGATACAAGTGGAATAATAATAATAAAGAGTCCAGAAACAAATTCAAACAAGGACTTAATATAAACAAAGATAACATTTCATTTAGAGGGAGAAAGATGGCTTACCTAATATATGGTGTTGGCAGAACTGACTATCCATCTGGAAGAAAATATGATGATAATTCTTTCCCACATCATATGTAAAAATAAACTCCAGATGGACTAAAAGTCTAAATGTGAAAAATAAAAATATTAGATACAAATGTAAGGAATTATTTTTAAAATTATAAAGGAAAGAAGACTTTCTGATGCAAAAGATAAAACTTAGAAACCCTAAGGGTCACCACCTAAAAGGGAGAGAAAGAGAGAATCTTAAGCAGGCTCCACACTCAGCACAGAGCCTGAAGCAGGGCTCAATTTCACAACCCTGAGATCATGACCTGAGAGGAAATCAAGAGTTGGATGCTGGGCGCCTGGGTGGCTCAGTTGGTTAAGCAACTGCCTTCGGCTCAGGTCATGATCCTGGAGTCCCGGGATCGAGTCCCGCGAGTCGGCTTCTCCCTCTGACCCTCTTCCCTCTCGTGCTCTCTATCTCTCATTCTCTCTCTCTCAAATAAATAAATAAAATCTTAAAAAAAAAAAAAAGAGTCAGATGCTTAACCTACTGAGCTACCCAGGTGCCCCGTCTTAAAAATGAACGTGTTTTTGTATAGCAAAAGAAACTATAAACAAAGTCAAAAGACTAAATACTTAAAAATATACATGACAAAGGATGAATGTTGCTAATATAACTTAACTCCTACAAACCAAAAAAAAAGACAATTAAAACTTGACAAAGCATATTAACAGCTACTTCCTGAAAAAAGGTGTAAATCATCAGTGATATGAAAAAATTCTTAACCTCACTGGTATTCAAGGAAATGCAAATTAGCACAATAAAAGTATAGCATTTTCATCCATCATATTAGCAAAAATAAGAAAATATTGGGGAGACTACCCATGTGAGTATGGAATGTGAATTTCTACAGCATCTCTGGAAAGTATTATAATAATATGTATTAACAATCCACATATTCCTTAATCCAGAAATACTACTTCTTATAATATATTCTACAGAAAAAGTAATACGAGTACATAAAGAAATATATTCAAGAAAATTTATTGTAGCATGACTTTGTAGGGGCAAAAAGTTGTACCTAAAGAAAAAGAACTTAAAGTGAACCTCCATCAGTAGACGAGAGTTGATGTAGTATGGTGCTATTGGGTATTATGCAACTTAAAAAAAGTGAATACATATGCATGCATTGACCTAGACATATGTCTGGACCAATGGACTTTATTTCTTTTTTGTTTTTTAAGATTTTATTTATTTATTTGTCAGGGAGAGAGAGAGCACAAGCAGGGGGAGCAGCAGGCAGAGGGAGAAGCAGGCTTCCCACGGAGCAAGGAGCCCAATGCAGGACTCCATCCCAGGACCCCGAGATCATGACCCAAGCCGAAGGCAGTCACTTAACTGACTGAGCCACCCAGGTGTCCCAGGACTTTTTTATTTCTTAAATGTCCACTTGAGGACTGTGTTTACCTAAGCAACAGAGGAGACAATTTTTATTTTTATTTTTTATTTATTTTTTTGGATATGCAACATTATGATTTATTACCTATATCGATTTCACATGAAGTAATGGAGGGAACAGGGTTCAGCAGAATTCAGATGTTCTTCCAACATTCTGGCTGACTTGACCCTCTTTTCTATAACCTATGTTCTTCCTTGTACTTGTCTGGATTGTGCTCTGACACAAACGTCTCTGTAAATTTTTCCTACCTGCCGGTAGGCTGGATCCAGTCACACCATATGTGGCCTCTGAGGTAGTTTCTATTTTTCAAATTTGGGGCTTTTCCCCCTCATTAAAACATCTTAACAAAAAAATGGAAGTCTCATTGCCAAAATATCATGAGAGGGTTACACCCTCTAGAGCACGTTGGTCTCAGTTGTGTGGTAATGTTTCTTGTGTTCAACCTCCATCTACAGTGTTGCTGCCCTGCATTTTTGTGCTTATAGAAGTAGAAACATTCTTTATTTCTCCTTCCTGATGTTGTTGTCTTGCCGTAAATTCTTGATTTGTACACATTCTTCTGATTTCTAGTTTTACTTGTGATATTTTCCTTCTTAGGACTGGTACTATTACTTTCTTGACATTCAAAACCAATACTATTGTTATCACAATAATATTTTTAATCAGATGGCAAAATCTATGGAAGTCAAGACTTCTTTTTTTCTTTTCAGGGACATTGCCAAATCTCCATGGAATACACTGTGCAACTTTTTACTGTGGAATAATCTTCTGGGGTTTCAAAAAGTTGAGAGCTTCAGGCAAATATGTAGATTACCTTCGGTGGAAGTGATCCCGGGTTTTGGCACCAAAATGATGCGGGAGAGTGAGGAGTCGAAGAATGAATCCCGTGGACTATGGAGAGTGAGTAAAGCGATAGAAATTTATTAAGTGAAGATAGAGAAAAAGCTCTCAGGAGGGAGAGGGGTCTCGAAAACAATTTTTATTTTATCTATTATATAAGAAGTAACCCACAGAAAATTGAGCTAATTGGCACATATTTCTGATTTTTTAAAAAAGATTTTATTTATTATTTATTTGACAGAGGGAGACACAGCAAGAGAAGGAAGGAACAAGCAGGGAGAGTGGGAGAGGAAGCAGCAGGCTTCCCGCTGAGCAGGGAGCCCGATGCGGGGCTCGATCCCAGGACCCTGGGATTATGACCTGAGCCGAAGGCAGACGCTTAAGGACTGAGCCACCCAGGCACCCACCATATTTCTGATTTCTCTCTGTGATGTTTTAGCATTCCTTACAGAATGACACTTCAAGCAACTGTCTAGCTGATCTATCTTTTCATCAGGCTTGAAATGTAGTGGATTTAGCTTCCAACAATAGAGGAGCAGCTCCTTTGAGACCAACCTTCCCACAGGTGACACAATACGCTCTGGACATAACAAATAGAAACAACAAGTACCTAAAGGCACAAGAGAGCAACAAGAAGCAGGCAGACACTGGAAGGGAGTCAACATTTAGATGGAAACAGCTCTGAGTTTCTCAGTTTTATACCTTTTTGCCAGAGGGCAGCCTCTACTTTTGCTCTGAGAGGCAGCTAAAATTCAGATAGATCATGTACAGTCCAACTGTCTTGAAGAATCAAAAGATACAGAGGCCGGAAAGTGAGGGGGTTTATCTCAGAAAGGAAAGAGAGGGGAACTCCAAACTCTGCCCAAACCTCTGCTAACTCTTGAAATATAACTGTGCAGGGCAGACTCCAGTTGAAAGGCAGAGATGGTCAGAATTGATAAAAAAGAAAAATTTAACTATGTGCGGATTACCTTGGAGATATAAGTGAAGTATCAAGATGTGGGTAGGTTGAGGGGCGCCTGGGTGGCTCAGTGGTTAAGCGTCTGCCTTCGGCTCGGGTCATGATCCCAGAGTCCTGGGATCGAGCCCCGCATCGGGCTCCCTGCTCCGCAGGAAGCCTGCTTCTCCCTCTCTCACTCCCCCTGCTTGTGTTCCCTCTCTTGCCGTGTCTCTCTCTGTCAAATAAATAAATAAAATCATTAAAAAAAAAAAAGATGTGGGTAGGTTGAAAGTAAATGGATGGAAAATTATGCTATGTAAACAGTAAGCACAGAATGATAAGATGGCTGTATTAGTATCAGATAAAGTAGATGTCAAGCAGAGAGAATTACCATAAATAGATAAAAGTATTTACAGAATATTGGGGTGCCTGGGTGGCTCAGTCCATTAAGCGACTGATTCTATTGATCTCAGTTTCCTGAGTTCAGGCCCCACATTGGGCTCCCCACTGGGCACGGAGCCTACTTAAGAAAAAAAAGTATTTAGGGGCGTGTAGGTGGCTCAGTTGGTTGGGCATCTGCCTTTGGCTCAGGTCATGATCCCAGGGTCCTGGGATCGAGCCCCGCATCGGGCTCCCTGCTCAGCGGGAAGCCTGCTGCTTCCTCTCCCACTCCCCCTGCTTGTGTTCCCTCTCTCGCTGTGGCTCTCTCTGTCCCTCTCCCTCCACCCCTCCCCCTGCTCATGCTCTCTACCTCAAATAAATAAAAAAAATCTTTTTAAAAGTATTTAAAGAGTACTAGAGATAAAAGGCTTAATTCATCAGAAAGATGTAACAGTCTAAATGTGTATTGCCTAATAATGCCTAAAAATGGAGGTTCAGGAACATGAAAGAAAAATTGACAGAATTAAGAGAATAATTAGGAAAAATTTCCCAGCCACAGTTGGACATTTGAACATACGTCTCTCTGCAATTGATAGAATTAGACAAAAATTAGTAAAGATGTAGAAGATCAGAATAACACTATCAGTCATCTTGATCTAATTGACAATATACCCAACAACTGTAAAATACATATTCTTTTCAAATGCATATTGTACACTCACCAAGATAGTTTATAAGCTGGGTCATAAAATGAATCTCAATAAATTAAAACAGTTGAAGTCATACAGAGTCTGCTTTTTGACCATAATGGAATTAAATTAGAAATCAGTAACAATAAGATATGTATATTTTTTTTTAAAGATTTTATTTATTTATTTGAGAGAGAGAGAATGAGAGATAGAGAGCACGAGAGGGAAGAGGGTCAGAGGGAGAAGCAGACTCCCCGCTGTGCAGGGAGCCCGATGTGGGACTCGATCCCGGGACTCCAGGATCATGACCTGAGCTGAAGGCAGTCGCTTAACCAACTGAGCCACCCAGGCGCCCAAGATATGTATATTTTTTAAAAAGCCCAAAAATATTTGGAGATTGACTCACTTTTTAAATAACCCATGGCTCAAACAAGAAACCACAGGGAACAATAGAAAATATTTTGAACTGAATTATAATAAAAATACAACATATCAAAACTTGGGAGATACAACTAAAGCATAGAATTGGGGGAAATTTATAGCTTTAAGTTTTTATATTAGAAAATATAAAAGGAATAAAATTAATCACCAAAGTTTCAACCTTAGGAAGCTAGATAAGAGCAAAGTGAACCCAAAGTACATAGAAGGAAGGAAATAATAATGAGCAGAAAGCAACAAAGTAAAAAAACAAACAATAGAAAAATTAACCAAAAACTGGTTCTTTGGAAAAATCAATGAAATTTAACAAACATCTATCTAGACTGAGAGAGAAAGAGAAAGAGAGAAGACACAAATTTACAGTATCAGGAATAAAAGAGGGACTATCATTCCATATCCTCTAGACTTTAAAAGGATAATAAGGAAATATTATGAATTACTTTATATCCATAAAATTTTAAAACTTAGATTAAGTGGACAAATTACTTGAAAAGTACACCTTAACAATACTGGCACAGATAAAGTGCAAAATCTAAATAGCCCTATATCTATTGAGGAAACTGATATGGCAAAACCTTCTCACAAAGAAAAATTTAGGCCTGGATAGTTTTAATGGTGATTCTATCAAACACTTAAGAAAGAAATAATACCAATTTTTCTCTATTAGAAAATAAAAAAGTGAATACTCCCAAACATGTTTTATGAGGCCAGATTAACCCTGATACCAAAAACTAACAAAAGATATTACAAAAAAGAAAATTACAGACCAATACCTACTTTTAACACAGATGCAAAAATCCTTAACCAAATATTAGTAAATTGGCAACATATAAGAAGGATGGTACATCATGATCAGATGGGGCTTATCCTAGGCACTCAAGATTGGCTTAACCTTTTAGGAACTTGTGGTAGATTTATGGGAAAGAACTACAAAGTTAAAGCATCAGATCGAGGAAAGAATTTCTACATTTGCTTTTTTTTTTTTTTTTTTACTGGTAGTTAAAAACGTAAGTGGTCAGATATAGCTTCAAAAAAACCCAAGAAACCAAAACCCCACCAGATTAGGAATTAAGACCAGAATTCTAATCCTGGTATTGCCTCCAACTCAATGGATAATGTTAGAAAGATCACTTTGCCTGTCTTGGCTTTAGTTTACACATGTGTCCAATAATGACCTTTTAGGGCCTTTCCCAACTGTAATACTCTGAGAGTCTATAAAGCCAAGTCCTAAAATTTTTATCACAGCTGCCTAGACTTTCTGCTTCAGCACCTCAGAAGGCAGAAGTAGAAAATGTGCGAGATATGCTTTCATGCACAGATGAAGAACCATCTGCATATGGCTTGAAGTGCTGAGGGTTCAAGGGCGAACCCTCCCCCCTTTGAAAGCACCCATGTGTCCTCAGGAGGTACTTTTAATGAACTCTCTGTAAGCACCCAGTATGTCATGATGCTATGTATGGAAAGACCATGGAATCTGAATTTAGACTGAGTTGGGTTTAAACTCCAGTTCTGCTACCTGCTGAATGATCCTGGAAAAATTATCCAACATCCCTGAATCTCAGTTTCTTCATCTGCAGAGTGGAGATAATATGTATGATGCAGAATTATTGTGAGGATAAATTGCAAGAGCATTAGGAAGTTTGTGGATTATGGTCCGTGCTCAGTAAATGCTAGCTTCCATTCACATATCGGTCAAGAATTAGGTTTGGCTATATATGGCAGGACATGTAAATAACCATGTCTCAGATAAGACAGAGTTGTATGTGTTTTTCTTTCATGTAAAAGAGTGGCAGGGTGGGGGGGACCTGGGGCTTGTTTGGGTGCTCCATGGTCAGTAGGGAACCAGACTCTGCTCATCTTTCTGCTCAACTGTCCTTAGTGTGTGGCTTCTGTTCACACAGTCACCTCAGAATCTAAGAGGATCTCCAGTCATCCCGTGCACGTTCCTGGCAGAAACTAAAAGAGGGGGAGAAAGGCAAAAGGGAAAACTAAAAAGGGAGGATGAAACGGTTAGGCATCCTCTAAAGAACCTCTCTGGATAGTCAATGACTTCCATTTACAACTTACTAGGCTCCAAGAGAGGCTGGGGTATGGAATCCTGCTGCCCCAAATGGAATTGGGATTGTTACTAAGAAACATGGGGAGAATGGACACTGGGTGGGCAACCAGCAATCTTTGCAACACTCCTTTGTCTTGTTACCAAGGTTAATTTGGGGTTGGGGATCATAGAAACAGCATGGAATGGCTGGCATGGCCTTTTAATCATAACGCATGGCAAGGGAGGCAACTTTTGTGTAACCAATGGATTTGAATTCAAAATCTAGTTTTGAGACTTATTAACCAAGTGACTGTGGGTCAGGCAAATTACCTTAGTGGAGCCTCAGTTTCTTCACCTGTAAAATGGGCTGACAATAATATGGCTGCCTCATTGGTTTGAGGTAAAGATTCATGAAAGCTGAGTAAGTGACAATACTCTGAACAGGGTTAGCCACACAGCGTTTCCAAGAACATTTTGTTCCTCTGAACGTGAGATTCAGGGCCATTGCTCAAAGTGGCCCAACGAGGGGTCCTTGGGTTATGGCATAGGGAGTGGCCATTTTGGTGATCAGGGAAGGAGGCCTCCCTCTTGCAAGCGGGTAGGTTTCTAGGTTTTGTCTGCAAAGCTACCTGCTCCTAAAAAGCTATAAATGTCCCCAGATAGTCTGCATTGGGTCCAGTGGGTTGGGCTGAAACTTTCTTGAGCAGGTAGAAAGGAAAGAAGTTTTTATAACTCCAGGGTGTTCACAAGGCTAACCAGGTTCTCGGTACTGTGGAACTCTTTCTCCCTGCCGCCACCTGTGATGGCCTCCTGGCCTATCCCTTATAATTCGGTCTTTACACACTCCACCTTGTGTGTATGAATGTGTGGGGTCTCTCTGAACTCTTGAGCAAAGCAAGGAATAAGTCCTTCAGATGAGGGTTGTGGGGCCTTGGGCAGGTCACTTAACCTGTGTGATTAGTCTTTACCTGTAAAATGAGCAGGTTGGCTTTGATGATTTAAAAGCAAATAATGCGTGTGGAATACCTGCTGTGTGCTGGAGCCTGTGCTTGGTACTGGGGGTACAGTGGAATAAGAAAAATAGCCTGCCCCTGAGGGGCTGAAGTTCTGATGGGACACACACAGGGAGGTAAGTGGAGAGGTGGGGCATGCCATCATCAATGCCCCATCATTTCCTGATGTTCGTGGTTCATGAGCACAAGGTACTCCTGGCAGAGCAGGGGGAACTCGCAGGTGACAGAGCTATTGCCTGTCCACCTGCAGTAGGAGGTGATGCCAGTACAGGTCAGTGACTTGTGTGGCTCTTCAGATCAGAGCAGGGCCTGCTTCAAGTATTCACCGAATAATCTAGTGGGCAGAAGCATGGACTCCAGAGCCAGGCTGTTGGGGTTCAAAACTCAGCTCTCTGCAATGTACTAGCTATGTGCCCTTGGGTAAAGATATCTAACTTTCTTATCTATAAAATGTGTGTACTATTTGCATCTTCCTCACAGGATAGTTAAGAGAATTGAGATGAGGGGGCGCCTGGGTGGCTCAGATGGTTAAGCGTCTGCCTTCGGCTCAGGTCATGATCCCAGGGTCCTGGGATCGTGTCTCACATCGGGCTCCCTGCTCCTTGGGAGCCTGCTTCTCTCTCTCTCTCTCTCTCTCCCTCTTTCTCTCTCCTCCTCTGTCTCTCATGAATAAATAAATAAAATCTTTAAAAAAAAAGAGAGAGAATTGAGATGAATTAAGAGTATCCCACTACAGCATACTCCCCCATCTCTACCTTTTGTGCTAGTAAGTGAGGTCTTGATGACCAAGTAAAAAGGCTCTGTCTGGTCCGTAGGCTTGAGCGATTATGAAAGAACATCTTGAAGATGTAAGAAACAGGGATTTCTTCCCCACTCCTCATCCCTCTGTTCTTTAGATGACCTATATTCATCTTTCCAGCCTTTCCTGTCTACCAAGCCAACAAGAGGGTAGGGGGCAGTCACGTTCAGGTTGTTCATTCTGCCTAGAACCAATCTGTGGGCCATCCTGTGCTGGAGGGATCGATTGCAGAGCTTACCCCTAGAGCCAATGCACAGGGGCAGAGCAGGGCCTTTCGGAGGGGCAGCCACCCTGCCCTCCACCTTCTGCAAAATCTGTCAAATGGAGATGGAAAAACAGACACCACTTCCCCAACTCAACCCCACCAGCTGTGTAATGAAGCTGGGGGTGGAATTGGCAGTATTAGGGGCTGGCTGGCACCTTACCAAGGGAATGTTGGCTTCTGAGTCCCCTCCCCAGCCAAATCCCAGAGGTCAGTGCTTAGAGCAGTGGGAGCGTTCAGAATTTGGACTACTAACCCAGCACCAGAGACCTTACCCACAACTGACGGTTGCCCTCTAAGAGTTGTAAGAAGTGTAGAAATATTCCTTCAGTTCAAAGTTTTCCAGATTCTCTTGGTTAAGAAGCAGGAGAGGGCCTTCACTCCCTAACATCCAGAGCTGGAAGGACCATGCGTTTGGATAGTAGTGGTGTCAGGGGAAATGACCTCAAACAGATGAGTACAGCCTTAGTAGAAATGACTCCAAAGAGGAATGTAGAATGGCCAGGTCACCAGGCTTGTGAAGAGTGAGGGAAGGTACAGGAGAGGTAGACAGTGTCCTGGCAAAGTTCTCTGAAGACGAGGGTATTCCACAGAGCCCTAACATTTTCTGATCTGGGATGCTTGCATTGTGCACGTGAGGAAACTGAGGACTTTTGGAGTCCTTTATATTAGATCTCATTCTCCCAGACCCCTCACAGTGATCCACATTATTGACAACCTTCTCCTCAAAATCTTCCTTGGCCTCCTGGTTATTGTAGGCCTGCCTCTTATCTTGCCTCTCCAGCTACTCCAGTCTCCTGCGGCCCCTGAGCATGGCCCTTCTCCCAGGTTCTGCCCTTGGGGCTAGGCTCTTGCTCTTTATCTCCTCAAGCACTCATGCAGCTTCAACTCCAAGAGTGACATCCTGGCCAGTCCTAGGCCCCCATCTCTCCTGTGAGGACAGAGGTCCTAAGACATCCCACGGGCACCTCAAACAGCATTTCCAAACTTCAGTTCTCCATTTTCCTTCCTCTGATGGCTTTTATTATGTACGGCCTATTTTTGACATCTTATATTCCCCTCCTTCAAGTTCAGTGATTTTCAGTGCCTGAAAATTCCCTATCCTTCAATCTCAAATTGAAGGCTTTCCAGGCCATATTCATTAATTCACACATTCAAATACTTTCTGAGCATATTAATATTCTCTGTGCCAGAGTTGGCTCCAAGTGCTAGAGGTTCCATGGTGAAAAAGACAAACCTGGATCCTGCCTCTTAGGGGCTTATAACTGAATGGAGGAGACAGAAATTAACATAAGTAGGGCGCCTGGGTGGCTCAGTTGGTTAAGCGACTGCCTTCGGCTCAGGTCATGATCCTGGAGTCCCAGGATCGAGTCCCGCATCGGGCTCCCTGCTCAGCGGGGTGTCTGCTTCTCCCTCTGACCCTCTTCCCTCTCATGCTATCTCTCATCCTCTCTCTCTCGAATAAATAAATAAAATCTTTAAAAAAAAAAAAAAAAAAAAAAGAAATTAACATAAGTAATTGCAGAAAAATAGCTATATAATTTCTACTAAAAAACAGTACAGGGCTGTGACAGTGCATGATGGCGGGGGCGGGGGATAGCGGGCAGGGGGTGTGGAGCAGGAGGGAGGTGGTGTAACTAAACTGATCTGGAGGCCAGAGGAGGCCTGAACACGGGGAAGAGGTGTGAAGTATAGCAGGAACGAGCTCAACTCCTCTTTCAGAATTTCAGGCCTGTAGTAGGCTGAGTAATGGCTCATCAAAGACGTCCACGTCCTTACCCTGTAACGCATGAATATGTTATGTTACATGGCAAAGGAGATTAAGGTTGTAGGTGGTATTAGGGTTGTTGGTCTCCCTTATAAAAGGGAGACTTTCCTGGATTATCTGGGTGGGATCAATATCCTTAAAGTGGAAGAGGGAGGAAATAAAAGAGTCAGAGAGAGATGTGATATCCTAAGCTGGGTCAAAGAGATGTTACGTTGCTGGCTTTGAGGATGGAGGAAGGGAGGCATAAACCAAGGAACGTGGGTAGTCTCTTGAAGCTGAAAAAGGCAAGAAAATGGATTCTCTTTTAGAACCTCTAGAAAGGAACCCAGCCCTGCTGACACCTTGATTTTAGCCCAGTGTGACTCCTGTTGGACTTCTGAAATCCAGAACAGTGAGAGAATAAATTTGTGTTATTTGGTAATTTGTTATGGCAGTTGTAGAAAATTATAATTATAGGCCTGAGCCCTGATATTTCCATTCCTAAATCCACTTCATTTATTTCCACCTCTGCTTGAACTCTATCTTTCCCTCATCTCTGCTCTCTGGATCTATCTTCTGGACCCTGCATTTTTGAGGACTCTAAGGGCACAGAGCTGTTCCGATCAATTATAGGAGCAGGCAAAGGCAGAAGAGCAAAAAGCAGGCCGGTGAGTACAAGGGCCCATGGAGAGCTCTAGCTCTGGACTCAGGCCTGCTGGAACCATTTACTTCCTGTGGGCATCTGAGGGAGGGGGCAAGGCGTTGGCTTGTTTCTTCAGCTCTAACGTGAAGACAATAGGTCCCATCTCAAAGGCATAAAAGGCAATAACTGTACCAGGCATTTATCATAGGAGATGATCTTTAGTGCTTATGTGCCATGAGGAGACCAGGTCCAGGGAATTATAGAAAAGTCACTGGAGGGTAATCAAGGGCAACGCCAAGCACCCAAGGCCAGGTGCCAGGGAAGGTGCTTCTTCCCCTTCCTGCCCCCTCCCCTTTCCTGCCTGGGTGGTGGCTCAGGGAGAAAGCCCCAGGGGAGAGGGAGATGGCTTGGCCAGCTGTGCTCAGATACACCCCCGCCCCAGGTCACAGAGGTCGGGCAGCTCCACCTTCTCCCTCCTTCGCCATCCCCTCCGCCTAGGGCTGCCCTTTGATGGCCAGTCAGGCTGGTTTCGCCGGGAGCGGGGCGCACGTGGCGCGACGCCCGCTGCCTCCTGACGACAGGGCAGCGGGGGCTGTGCGGGGAGCTGGCAGGCGGCTCAGCCGCGGCGGGGGTTCTCACTTCCCCTCCCCAACGGCCGCGTGTGCAGGTGCCGCGGGCCGTGCCCCGCAGGCGGGGCGGGTCCTGTGGACACGCCCCCGCGGCCCGTCCTCGCAGCCGGTCCGGAGGAAGCGCCAGAGCCGCGGCTGGTGCTGCGCGGAGCCCGGCGCCGCTACCGCCCCGCGCCCCGGGAGGCCGCCGGGCTCGGCCCCGCGCACGCAGCGAGCGGGCAGGTGAGCTGCGCCCCGCGCCATGGCAGCCTCAGGTGCGTAGGCGGGCCCGGGCCCCTCTCCCCAGCCTCCCCGCTGGCGCGCCCTGTCGCCCCACCGCAGCCGTCCGAGCGCTCGCCCGCTCCCGGCTCTGCGTCTTTCGCGCGGGATCTGTGCGCTTTCTGCTTTTTCCCGCTTTCCCGCTTCCCCGGCGCAAACCTCCCGCCCCAGCTTTCCCACGCCCCCCTTCCCAGCTTGTCACGCGATTCTCTTCTGCCCCCGCCTGTCCCTCGTCTTCTAAGTCTCCTTTCCTCTCTCCGACTGGCTCTAGTTGCTTCTGAGGGTCCTTTCCCCCGTTCTTCCAACTCTGTGAACCGGGGTCCCGTGGAAACAAGGCAGAGCGCCGACTTGTCGGCTTCTGGGAAGTGCCTCTCTTAGGGCCCCATTGGACCAATAGGGGGCGCTCAGGCAGTCCCGGGTGGGCGCCGGGTGATCGCGGGCGGCCCTTGGGCCACCTTCCCAAGCCCCCTTCCTCTACCCATCCTAGGTTTTGTTTTTCATCTAGAATTTAGATAGAAATCTAGGAACACCATTACGTTAGCTTTAGTTTTCTTACGTCTTTTGCAGAACTTTGGGGAATGGGGAAAAGTGAAGGCCACTGGGTAATCTACCCATCGAAAGGTACCAGGAGTCCTGGGTTCTTGATTTGTCTTGGGTTCTTCTCTGGTTCATGGGTGTGTACACTTGCCAAAGTTACTCACTCTCTGAGATCCAGGACAGACCACTTAATGATGGTAATAGAGGCAATTAAGGAGCACTTACTATGCAGTATGATAGTTAATTGTGCACATACATGTGTCCTCAGTGGTGACCGGGACAACCTGGTCTCTGCTCTCAGGGAGTTTACAGTCTTGTGCAAGAAAGCAGTAAGTAGGAGCGCCTGGGTGGCTCAGTCGTTAAGTGTCTGCCTTCGGCTCAGGTCATGATCCCGGGGTCCTGGGATCTAGCCCCGCATCGGGCTCCCTGCTCAGCGGGAAGCCTGCTTCTCCCTCTCCCACTCCCCATGCTTGTGTTCCCTCTCTCGCTGTGTCTCTCTCTGTCAAATAAATAAAATCTTAAAAAAAAAAAAAAGAAAAAAGAAAGCGGTAAGTAAACAGGGAGTTGCTAGGTGAGATTAGAGTTACTGTATTTGCAAGTGGGTTTACTTGTATTTTCCTCACCCATTTTATGATGTTTTAGTAGAGATAACATGTATAAACAGGATGTAAACGTCTCTTGAAAACTAAAATCTGGTCAGCCAGTAGAAGATACTGTTCTTGAAGGATGTGGGCAGATGCTAGAATGAAGAGCCAGCTGTCCCCATATCCCCTGAGGTCTAGCCTCCTAATGGTGCCTTGGAAGCTGGGTCGGTGTGTGGGGGTTGGGGGTGGTTGGGGGTGAGGGGTGCGGGGTGGGGGGTGGAGAAGGTCAATGGTAAGAGTTCTGTTAGATTTGGTAATACAGGCTCATTCTTTAAAAGGAATGGGAAAGTAGCTAGTTTTAGCCTTGTGGCTCTCAAGTGGGGCTCTGGAGGTTAGAAGAAGCTGTATTGTGGTAGGAGTAGGCTTATAGTCCACACGTTCCGTTCAAAAGCTGAAGCAGAGTTATGTAGAGGAAATTCATTCATTCAGCGAATATTTATTGCATGCCTACTGTTTCTGGGCACTGTTCTAGGTGTCAGGTGTATATTCAGCAATCAAAACAGACATAAGCTACTTACCCATGGAGTTTATGGAATATGGGGGAGGGCAGGCAATATGCTTGATAAAGAAATTCATGATATGATAAGTACATTAGGAAAGCAGTAGAAGGGGTAGAGGGGGTTGGGTTTACAATTTTATTTTTTAAAGATTTTATTTGTTTATTTTTACGAGAGAGAGCACAAGCAGGAGTCGAGGGGAGGGGCAGAGGGAGAAGCAGACTCCCCGCTGAGCAGGGAGCCCGATGCGGGACTCGATCCCAGGACCCTGATGACCTGAGCCGAAGGCAGACGCTTAACCGACTGAGCCACCCGGGCGCCCTGGGTTTATAATTTTAAAGGAGGTGGCCAGATTAGGCCTCCTGGAGAAAGGGACATTTGAGTGAAGATCAGAAAGGTCATGTGGGGGGAGCAGTGCTCCATTCAGAGGAACAGTAAATGGGTGTATATGGTATATTTAAGGATCAGGGAGAGGTGGTGGAGTAGGTGGGTGATTGGGGGGAAGTAGGAGATGAGGTTGGTGAAGCTCCCACCTCTTTCCATGGCTGAGAACAGGCCCGGGCTGTTAAGTGCAAGAAACAGCAAACGGGGAGAGCCTTTGGACAGAGGAGACAGAGAAAACCACCCTCGTCTAGTGTCCTGTGTGTATGACTCCAGTAGGGCCTGGCGGAAGGGGCTAGAAGAGTGTGCTCCCATTCAGATGGGGCCTCGAGCGCAGTGGCCAAACCTGGGGCTATTTATGGGCTCTGTAGTGGCTTCTGCCAATGTCTATAATGGTTAGGGCTGTCACACCCTCCTGCTGTTAGCATGCGCTGTGGCGAGACACCGCTTTAGGTCCTGCAAGCGGGAGCTGGGCCTCCGAGGTCCCCGAGGCTCTCTTGAGGTCTGGAGGTGCAAGGACCCATGGTGGCAAAAAAAAGAAAAAGGACCCGTGGTGGCCGTGAGCATACCTCTTGGTAAGATACGAGAGGGTGTGGAGTCACCTAGGCCATCCTTCCATGTGACCTTCTGCTTCTCCACTTCTTCCTCCCTCTTTTCCTCCCTTCCCCCTCCTCCTCCTTTTTCTTATTTTAAACAGTTTTATTCAGATATAATTCACATACCATACACTTTGCCCACTTAAAGTATACGGTTAAGAACAAAAACAAAGTATACATTCATTGTTTTTTTAGTATCTTCACAGATAGGTGCAGACCCCACCATGGTCCATTGTAGAACATTTTCATTACCTCAAAAAGAAACTCATTTTGAGAAATGAGTGAAGGGGGTATACATTTATGAAATAGAAATTTCTTTTAAAAAGAAGAAGAAGAAACCGTATGCTTTGGCTATCACCCTCTTATTAGGACTCCTGCCCGGTCCTAAGTTTTACGTCTGTGTCTGTAGATTTCCCTACTCAGGACTTCCATATGAATGGGATCATATAGTATGTGGTCTTGGGTGTTTTCTTTCACATAACATAGTGTTTTCAAGGTTTACCTAAGTTGTAGTATATGTCAGCACTTCATTCCTTTTTAAGGCTGAATTATGTGGTCTTTTAAAATTTCCTTCTGCTGAAGGATAAGCATTCAGATTTTATTTTTTTGAAAGACATCTTTGCTTATTGAAATCAAGGAGAATCTTGGTTCCCTGTTTTTGGGAAAGAGCGTGGGGAGCAAGATAAAATGAAATGGAATTAGCCTATCCTGGAATATTCTCTAGGTTCCTGATGGTATCTCTTGCATTTACACATGAGAGGGAGGAGACAAAGAAACCATAAGTGACTTCCCCAAGTGATTTCGTCTAGGGCTGGGTGAACCACCGCAATCCTTTCCTCCATGTGTCAGCCTTCAGATCTTTGAAGAAAGCTTGCATACCTTTTCTTGCCCTTTTTCTCCAAGGTTTCTCTTATCTCCAGATTTTCTACCATCCCTAGACTTAGAGGATAATAGGGTTTGAAGGTACCTTTAATGTTTTGGGATCTGAACTCCCATCTGATTCTTGAGGTCCCTCAATACTCCTGTCAAGTTTCTAAACTTGAGACCTTCAGAGTCTGGAAGTCCTGATGTGAGTCATTCCTAGACCCCTCCCTATCCTAGTCACCTTCCCCTAGTTCACCTCCCTCTTCAGTAGGGTGCTCAGGGCAGATGGATGGGGAACCAGAGTCACCTGCAGACTAAAGAAATGGTCTGGGCTGGGGGTGGTTTGAAAAGCTGCCTGCCACTTCCTCCCTATTCTTTTCTCAGATGGATTCTGAATCTTTTTAAGGAAGCTCTTTTTCAGTCACTGTCTTTCTTAACCACCACTATCACTCCCTGTTGCCACCAGCGCCCCCCCGCCCCCCCCCACCGTTACCCATTGCTTTCTCCTATAGCCCAGTCTGTTCTTTAAGCTCTACAAGGACAAAGGCCCATTCTCATTTCTGTTTAGGATTTATGGATGCCTGTTGGTTCATGGATTTCATTTTTCTTTTTCTTTTTCTTTTTTAAAAGATTCATTTATTTATTTGAGAGAGAGAACGAGAGAGAGCATGAGCAGGGCATAGGGGCAGAGGGAGAGGGAGAAGCAGATTCTCCGCTGAGCAGGGAGCCAGCCTTGGGGCTCGATCTCAGGACCCTGGGATCATGACCTGAGCGGAAGGCAGTTGCTTAACGGACTGAGCCACCCAGGTGCCTGCATGGATTTCATTTTTCTTTTTCTTTTTTTTTTTAAACATTTTAAAAATTTAAATTCAATTAATTAACATATAATGTATTATTGGTTTCAGAGGTACAGGTCTGTGATTCATCAGTCTTGTATAATACCCGGTGCTCATTACATCACGTGTCCTCCTTAACGCCCATCACCCACATACCCCCTGCGCCACCCGCCTCCCCTCCAGCAACCCTCAGTTTGTTTCCTATAGTTAAGTTCGTCTGTCTCTCTGGTTTTGTCTTGTTTTATTTTTTCCCTCTCTTCCCCTATGATCCTCTGTTTTGTTTCTTAAATTCCAGATATCAGTGAGATCATGGATTTCGTTTTTCTTAATAAACAAACTGGGAGAATTGATTTGGCACATGTGAGGAAATGACCTACAGTTACAGGCAGGGATTTATCGTTAACAAAAGGGATGTCC
The DNA here is from genome assembly GCF_003265705.2 of Callorhinus ursinus. Classification (NCBI taxonomy): domain Eukaryota; kingdom Metazoa; phylum Chordata; class Mammalia; order Carnivora; family Otariidae; genus Callorhinus; species Callorhinus ursinus. Next base: position 22,818,507 of record NW_027397082.1, read on the forward strand.
CCACACGAGAGGGTTGCTGACAAAGTGTTTGGTCCTGTGTTGTTATTCAGCATATCATGGAGGAACTTTAACTTCCACTCTGGAACTTTTTTTAGAATTTCCCCAGCTTTCAGTTTCAGCAGTGGAGCAAAATTCCAGAAGGTGATAGATTTCATTCTCCTCATTTTACACTGAGGCCAAATTTGCCTAGACTTAGTGTACTGGTCTCAAGTCACACCACCAGTGGGTGACCAAGTAGGTTGTCATATTAATGAGTCTTGAGGCACTGACCACTTCGTTTTCAAGTACTTTTGCTCAAAGGAGTTGGGGGACGGGTGTCAAATTTAACACCAGAACCCCAGGAATGAGACGTTTTCAATGTTTTCCATACAGAAGAGGCTAACCCTCTAAGTGTTTTTTAAATTTAAATTGTATTTTATTAAAGTTTTTATTTTAGAAGGTTTAGATTTATTAAAAAACTGAAGATATTAGAGTTCTCATATATTCCACACCCAGTTTCCCTCATTATTAATAATTTGCACTCTCTTTGGTGACTAGAGGTCTTTAATGCCCAGCGGATATTGCGTGGTGCTGTTACCAGAGGAACGGGTCGTGTTGAGGCAGGATCCAGGGTGAAATGAATACTTACTTCCTCAGTGACCCCGGAACTTGTCATTTAAAATTGTTGGTTTGCTTTGCTTTGGGTCACTTTCTCCTCATAAAAGTGGCGTACATCTCTCATGGCCACATGTCAGGGCATTCTAAAGTTGCTGCTTTCCTGCTGAGTCTGTCATTGTTCCAGGATCTGAGTTGCTTTCTTAAGAGTACTTATTATGCTCTCGGAAATACTCTTCTCTCTTCCTTATTTCTTTACCATCTATTGAAAACGTCCCCAGTGGCTTCATCACTAATGTGTGGGACCACAACCAGCCTTCTCTGAGATCTTATTCTCCTTCTAGCCCATTTGTAAAAATTGTTGACATGATATTTGCTAGTATATTTGTCAGTATAGGTAGGGAGTGTTGGTGGCTCTTGCTTTTTATTTTTGCACTTTTAACTGAATTCTGAGCGCAGATTGCTAACATTACACCCTTATTATTATAATGCACTGTAAAGTCTTGTACCTTGCCTACCTGGTGGACCAAGCTCATGCGCACTCATGTGCATTAACACTTTACATTTAGAAGAACATTCACCTCTGAGGATAAACCAACCAAGTAGAAAAGAGGGGCAGAAAGAAGGTAAACATATTCTGATGCCTTAACTCTACTTTTCTCAGTATGAGCTCCATAGTTGTGTTGCTTGGCCAATCTTATTCCTTCCATCGTCCTGAAATTACTTCTCCATTGAAGTACAAAGAACTGTTACGCGGCGGGGCGGGGTTGGAGGGGGAAGATCAGCAAAGATTTTATTTTAAGGAAGGCTGCAACACTGTCTTCCATACGTTAAAATTTTGCCTTTAATCTGCTTAAACTTTGGGGACAGTGTAAGCAGCCTAAAATGGACTGTTTTATTCACAGTTGAGGAACGAGACCATGCTCAGAACTGAGTTTTCTGCAGAGCCACAAAGGTCCGTGGTGTCGTCAGAATTGCTGACTGCCTCCCCTCTACCGCATGTTACCTTCTCAAGCGGATTTCTTTTAAAATTTGCACACCTCCCCTTCTAAAGTACTCCCTGGCTGATCAATGTGCTCCTACTGAGTGCCTGTTGTGTTTTATGTTAGCCCTGGATTAGGGCTCCAGCAAAACAGAGACTCCAAAAAGAAACTCCAAACTTTATTTGCTATTTTTAAAAATTTGGTAATATTATCCCTGGGGAAATCAGAACTGTGTTGGGTTTACATATTATATGTCATTGTTTTTACTTTGAATATGGTGGAAGATGGGATAGGAAGGGGGAGTCCTTCCATGATGTTTTCAGAGTTTACAGCCTCAGGTCTTGACCCCCAGTCCTGCCTCCAACCTTTTTGCCAGGAACTAGTCAGTGAAATGTGGTCCAGGGGTGGTGTTTAATTGTGACAATCCACAACTTTCATGATTACCAAACTTCACCAGACTTGAGCAGCTTCCTTCTCTGAGTGGGAGGAAGGATCCCTATTGTATTATGATGCGTGGAGACTCCTCTGCGCTCACTCCTTCCAAGGCACGAAGGACAGTTTGTTGAGCTGGTAGGAGATGAAGCCTCCTCTAACAGTAGTAACAGGTGTGTTAAGAGCCAAGCTTCTTTGAACTTTGATAATTGGAAGATATGCTTTATTACTTGTAAGATTCTTGACTGAATCCCTGATGAGAGGCAGCAGGTGGACTGGTGGGGGGACTGGACAGGGGACCAGGGGACAAGCCTGTGGTTCAGTCCTAGCTTAGTGACTAGTTTGCTGAGTGTGAATTTGAGTCCCTTCATCTTCCCAGATGAAATGTTTCTTTTATCTGTAAATGAGGAGTTTGGGCCAAGTGATCCCCCAAAGCTCTTTTTAACTCAGTGCTTCTCTGAGGCTTTGGACTCTGTTTCTGGCACTTACGCTTTATGAGAGGAAGAAGAAAGCCTATGTCCCAGCACAGGTGAGGTGAGGGACACCCTGCCAATGGTATTATGGAGATCAAAGTATTAAGTCACCCACAGCTGCTGCTAACGTTCATGCTTTGTTTCTCTTACTGTGTAGATGAGGACACCGGCTCCAATTATTGAGAGCTTACCACATGCCAAGCGCTGTGCTCAGCAATTTATATGAAATATCTAATTTTTTTAACAGTTCTTTTTCTAAAGATTTTATTTATTCATTCATGAGAGACAGAGTGGGGGAGAGAGAGAGAGAGAGAGAAAGAGAGAAGCAGAGGGAGAAGCAGGCTCTCAAGGAGCAGGGAGCCCGATGTGGGACTTGATCCCAGGACCCTGGGATCATGACCTGAGCCGAAGGCAGACGCTTAACCATCTGAGCCACCCAGGCGCCCCTGAAATATCTAATTTAATGCTCACAAAACACTGATAAATATTGCCATTATATTTCCATTTCCCGATGAGTAAACTGAGGTTTAGAATATTTAAGTGACTTACCTAGGGTTACACAGCTAATAATTCACAGAGCCAGGATGCTAAATCTGGCCGCCTTGATTCCGTACCTGTGCTTATAATCCCTGTATTTGGGAAAGAGCCAGGTTCTGGGGCCAAACTGTCTGAGTTCAAATTCTGACTGTCACCACGGGTAAATTATGTACCTGCCACACCTCCGTCTTCTCGTCTTTCAAACGGGGCTAATAGTATTCTCTACCTTATAAGGTTGCTGTGACGATTAAATGGGCTTACTAGGCAGTGCGCCTGGAAGAGCATCTGGAACATAGGAAGCTCTGTATAAGGTGCTTGCTGTTGCTGTCATCATCACCATCTTACGCGGCATCAGCTGTGGGTGGAAGAGCATGCCAGCAGAAGTGACAGCTTATGTAAAGTTCTGAAATGTCATGGCATCTTGGGGCAGAGACAGGGAGACAGGTATGGCTGGAACACAGCCTGGAAGCAGGGGAAGGGTTTGACAGCTCTGTCAAGAAGGGGGGGTGGTGCCAGGACCCCCATCTGGTTGGTTTGTGGTGCAGGTCATGTGAGCCCCAGAAAGAGCAGGTGTGTTTTTTTTTTTTTAAAGATTTTTTATTTATTTATTTGAGAGAGAGAGAGCACGCATGAGAAGGGGGAGGGTCAGAGGGAGAAGCAGACTCCCTGCTGAGCAGGGAGCCTGATGCGGTACTCGATCCTGGGACTCCAGGATCATGACCTGAGCCGAAGGCAGTCGCTTAACCAACTGAGCCACCCAGGCGCCAGAAAGAGCAGGTGTGTTAACATGCTTCTTCTCTGCCTCGTTCTTGCTCAGGGCCGGTTGGAAGATGTGACATCCTCATCGTCTACAGCCCGGATGCCGAGGAGTGGTGCCAGTACCTCCAGGAACTCTTTCTGTCCAGTCGGCAGGTGCGGAGCCAGAAGACGCTGACTTACAGGCTGAGGCCTGATGTCTCCTTCTCGGCCAAGGACCTGAACTTCTTCCTGAGCTCCCGCTGCGTTGTCGTGCTGCTGTCCGCCGAGCTGGTGCAGTGCTTCTGCCAGCCGGCCCTGCTGCCCCTGCTGCAGAGAGCCTTCCACCCTCCCCACCGTGTGGTGCGGTTGCTCTGCGGGGTGCAGGATGGCCCGGAGTTCCTGGACTACTTTCCGGACTGGGCGCATTGGCAGGAGCTCACCTGTGACGACGAGCCCGAGACCTACGTGGCAGCGGTGAAGAAGGCCATTTCCGAAGGTAAGGGTGTCTTCTCAAGGAAAGATAAGCAAGCCCTTAAAAAAAAAAAAAAAAAAAGACTCATCCAGGCCGCAAGCGTTTCAGGTGAGGCAGCTTTCCTGCCTGTGAGCTGCTTCTGTTTTATCATCAGGGCCCTTAAGATTTTTGTGGAAAAATGTGTCACTTTGGACAACATGTTTATAGAGAAATACCCTTCTTCTCTATTTCCCACTAGCCGAGCTTCTGTCTTTTGCCCTGTTTCTCCTTTTAAAGTGGGAAGATTCTGGTCCCCTCTGCCAGGGCTCCTGACTTCAGTGGCCCCAGGAAGTGTGACATACACTCTGATGAACAGTAGCGGAAGATGCGTTCTGGGATGGAGGCATGTCACAGCTCTTCTTCCTCTTTTGCTTTCTATTTTTGCCTCACTGTGGGCTATGAGTGGGCTCTGCGTTTATCACTGTTCTCTTACCATTTGAGATCTTACATACCTGATGCCAGCCAAGAAACCTGGACAGTTATGGGTTGATTTAATGGTGCTCAATTATCCCTGCTGGGACTCGGGCCTTAATGCGGCTCATCCACCCCATCTCATCGGATGAACTGAATCAAGAATTCACTAATTCCCACTGAACTTAAAAAGCTGATATAGCTTCCTCGATTCTTTTATCCAGCAATAGGCTGCTCTAAACCAATAAATGTGACCAGATTTCTTATAACATAGTGGGATCCTGGCTAATTTGTGATATAAATGACTAGTGTTAATATAAAAGATGTGTCACCTGGATAAGGGATTCTTCTAGGGTTTGCTTTTCTTTACTTCAGAACACAATGATGGAAAAAGCACATAATCTGATCCTGCATGATTGCTCCTCATTGCTTTGAGGGAGTTTTGATCTGCCTAAACTTACAAAGAACTGAAACACGAGTAGTTATTTCTGTGGATGGGCTTATGTCCCTGCTGTGGTCCATTATGATCTCATGGGCAGGCCCCTGTGACCCACCAGCCTGTCATTCAGGGCTCCATGGATATATTGTCACAGTGCTGGCATCTTATGCTGCATGATCTGACAGATTGTTCTTTAAAATATTCCAGTGGTGTTATTTTTTTAAAAATTTTTTTAATTAACATATAATGTATTATTTGTTTCAGGGGTACAGGTCTGTGATTCCAGTGGTGTTATTAAAAAAAAAATATATGATAGAAGGGATTCTTTTAGTATTGTTTCAATGAGCCCAGTGTTTAGATGCCTGGGTAAATCAATCAATAATCATTTACTTTTTACTAAGGACTCTGGCTCCATATGCTATGAGCCTTTAGCTTCAAGGGTTTCCAAAAGAATGAAGTGTTTCATGGTGGTGTTTCTGTTCTGAGAACAAATAACCTGTCATCAGAAAGAGATTATTTTAATGGGAGATTAAAATAAGCTTCTTAGTGGAAACTCTGCAGTTCAGAATCAATGGATAGGTAGGGACAAATGGAGTTCTAGGAAAGAGAAGGAAGAAGGATGGCTTATGGCGCCAATATAACTTTCTTATCTGGTGTTAGACTTGTGGACTTTGGGACTTGAGGGGTCTGTGTGAGCCGGGATGGCTTAGGTTTGCTTTTCAGATACCCATAGCCATTGGCCTTGGTCGGCGCAGTAATGTGGTGCTGTATCTCCGGTTTGTATGCTGGGCAAGCTTCCTTAACAAACTCCAGACTCAGAGTCTGGCAGTATGCCAAACAGAGCATTGACCAGGCGTAGGGACACTCCATGGCGCTAACTAAGTGCCCGGTATTGGGCAAGTCACTTATCCTCTTTGGGTTTCCATTTCCTTCTCTGTAAAAGGCCAGAATAAGACTTGATCTAAGACACTTTCCAGGGTTGATAACCTATGATTCCCCAAGGCCAGAGAGTCTCAGACATTTCTGAAGCATCACCTTCTTTTCACCATTTCATACCTGCTTTGACTCCCAGGAAGCTTAGGGTTAAAACAACGTTTAAGAACAGTACCATCCCAAACTAGGTTTTTGATATGATTATACCTTTAGTTATATTCTCTATAACTTGTGATAATTTATCTTAATACTTCTCTTGTACACATGAGGTTTTCCTAAGGTGCCTCAAATAAAAGCAAAAAATAAAATTTTCATACACCCCACTACTACAGCATGCCCTACTCTCATTGAAATAAATGCATAAATACATGAGACTTGTATCTTTGACTTTCTGTGTTAAGAAAGAGAATCCCAGTGGGAAATGTAATGGAAAATTGATAACAGGGTTGAATTAATGGTAGGGACAGTAATTATGGGGTTACTGATTGTAGGGTTGTTGAAAGTTATAGGGAGACAAATTTCAGGAAACCTTTCTAACAGAGCATGCAAAGATGGAACGGATTCCCTTTGGAGGTGGTGAGTCACAACCCTGGAAATATGTGAGTGGAGACTGTTGATGTGGCCTAAAGGGATTCAGCTTTGGAGCCGTGGCTGGACCATGTGACCTTCACAGCCTCTTGACCATAAAATTCCCTTATGTTAAATTCCTCTTTTCTACCAGGAACACATTTCTTCTTCTTTTTAAGATTTTATTTATTTACTTGGTTTGGGGGGGGGGGTGGCACAGAGAGAGAAGGGGAGAGAGAATCCCAAGCAGACTCTGCACTGAGCGCAGAGCCTGACACAGGGCTCGATCCCACGACCCCGAGATCATGACCTGAGCTGAAATCAAGAGTCAAACACTTAACAGACTAAGCCACCCAGCCAGGCGCCCCAGGAACACATTTCTATTGTGACTCTAGTCTTCCTCCTTCACCAGGTCTCCCTGGGGTTTCTAACTTTCCCCTGAAGAAATATTGGCCATATTCCTACTGTGACCTCAGCAGAAAGTAGCAGGAAAAAAAGACCTCAAGTTGTAATCTATGTAATCCTTAAAAATGGTAAAGTTCCCAACATATTTGTATATATGTATTTTCTCTTAACATTGAGGTACCTTTTGGAAAAACGTGACTACTCGATAAGATATTCACTGAGACCATTTGAAATTTAGGCTAAATTTTAGAACATTTAAAACTTAAAATAAGGCTTAAAGATCAAAAGCTTTAGAGAGCAGAGCTGGTAATAAGGTAATTATTCCAGAAACTTAAAGTAAATGGGGTTATAGGTAGTCAATTATACTTCTTTTGCTGCTACATTTTCTAAATAAGTGATTCTCAAACTTTCCTGTGTTCAAGGAGGACATGGGGCTCTTGTCAGTATGCACATTCTCACTCCGTAGATCTGGGTGGGGCCCAAGATTCAGCATTTCTTTTTTTTTTTATTTTATTTATTTATTTGAGAGAGGGAGAGAGTGTGAGAGAGAAATCATGAGCTGGGAGAGGGGCAGAGGGAGAAGCAGACTTCCCGCTGAGCAGGGAACCCAGTGCGGGACTCGATCCCAGGACCCTGGCATCATGACCTGAGCTGAAGACAGACGCTGAACTGACTGAGCCACCCAGGCGCCCGAGATTCCACATTTCTAACAAGTTCCTGGGTGATGCTGATGCTGCTGGTCAAGGGTCCATTGAGTATGTGAGCAAGGGTCTCAGCCCCCCTTCCTTTGCCAGGTCAGTGGTCATGTCCCCCTGTAGCGCATGGACCGTTTTCTCCAATCTCCATTTTCCTAGAAGTAGAGGCACCATCATATCAGGTGACTCCTGGATACCTGTCAGTTTAGGTATAAAATTAGGCCAGTGTTTGGTGCTTCGGCCAACAGACTTCAGGGCTGGGTTCCTGAGTTCTCTTCCCTGCCCCTACTCACGGATTCGTTGTGTAAGCTCTGGCAACTTTTAATCTCAGTTTTCCAGAAGTAAATGGTTCTGACATTAGAGTAGGGTTATACTTCCATCACAATCCTTACTGCTTCTTCATTTGATAATGAATTACTCTTCCACTAAAAAGTGTTTTGGAGGTTTTATTTTATTTCCCACTCCCTCTCCAAATTTGTCAGCTACCTTAAAATTGAGCAGATGTTTTAATTAGAGTCTTTAGTGTGTTGGAGCAGGCAGCTTGCTTCCCAAGATCTTCATCTGTAAAATGATGGGGCTGGACCACATGATTTGGAAGTTTTCTTCCAACCCCCAGCACTGTAATATATCATTATAAGTTTTCCAAGAAGATGGAAGAACACTTGAATTGACTCTGTTTAGTTCCCAGATGTCTACAGTGATAAATACCCAGTGCATAGAACACTGTACTATTGTTCTGGATTTTTTTTTTAATTTGTTGGGTGATTATTTTAAAATAAGGAAGTGAGAAAAACCCAGGTACAACATAGAAATTATTTCCTCTTTTTACTGGAGCTGTATTCTTTGCTGCAAATCTCCCTGGAATACAAAAATAGATTGTTAGTGTGTGTGGGAAAGGACTTGTTAGGTGATGCTGAGTTTTATTTCCAAAGTTCTCATCATTTTGTGTGTGTGTGTGTGTGTGTGTGTGTAGGGGGAAGGGAAGCATTAAACCCAATTCTTCTACTATTACTCATATTACACTGGAGAGCTCACCTGCTTTTTTTTTTTAAGATTTTTTATTTATTTATTTGACAGAGACACAGTGAGAGAGGGACCACAAGCAGGGGGAGTGGGAGAGGGAGAAGCAGGCTTCCCGCAGAGCAGGGAGCCCGATGAGGGGCTCGAACCCAGGACCCTGGGATTATGACCTGAGCTGAAGGCAGACGCCCAACCGACTGAGCCACCCAGGCGCCCCTCACCTGCTTCTTGATATGCATTGTTTTCCCTTTGCCTCCCCTTATCCTTCCCCATGGTCCTTGTACTTCAGAAGTTCCGATGGTACCCAAAATTATAGTGTATTTTGCCTTTTGTTCCCTTGGGGAACATTTAGAGGTATATGCCCATGTCTGGCCTGCCTTTGTTGATGTGAACGTTCTAATCTGAATATTATACTGGAATTTAGAAGAAAGAGTTAGATATTTAAAAATGCTTTCAGCTCATCAGATGGCTTCCAAAATCTTTTCCTAAATTTAAAAAGGAACATTTTTTTTTCTGAAATGAAGTAACATATGTTCGTCATAATGTTTAAAAAAATACCTATAGATTATTGCCAATTTTCCCTTTTTATAAATAACGTTGCAATATATCTTTCTGCAGCTTTGTGCCTAAATCTCTGTGAATCTGTGGATTTCCCCAATCTTATCTCTGCAGAGCTCCTGGAGATAGGGTGGCATCACTGCTCTGTGCATCCTCCTACCATCTCCCTATAACCTGAGTCCAGCCGTGACCCCTCTTACTACAGTTTTTTGTTGTTGTAATTTAATTTTTTTTCTTTCCCTTTATGCCTGACTAAGCCAATTATTTACATGTACAGTTTTTCTTGCAGACATATTCATGTGGAGAACTGCCCTCACAGAAAGAGCTAATAATAACACGAATGCTTTTTTGGCCATTAAGAGTAATGCAGGGGACATTTTACGTGTGTTTATTCCCCCCACTACCCTACGTGGGTAGATGGCTTTATTGCCATTCCTCGGATGAGGAAACTGGTTCAGAGAGTGTAAATGACTTGCACAAAGACGGGAGCAGCTCTCTTTGGAACCGAGGGCCTTCAGACTCTAGAATGATCTCCACGTTGCCTTGCTTTCTCCTCAGTCTCCACTCACTGCCCTTGTATTCCATGTGGAGACAAGAGGGATGAAGAAAGGCTCATGGAAGAAATAGGATCAGGGACGAGGAAGCTTCCCTGAGTTCTCTAGACCACTTTGTTTCAAGGGCAGGTGCGTGGGCTCCTGCCCCAGGCCCACTGAACCAGAATCTCAGGGGGGTTAGTCCCAGGAAGGTGAATTTCCACAAGGCTTGCTGTTGCTTCTGCTGCACAGCCATGTTCTGGGGGCTCTGCTCCTTGCCTGGTGCCCGGTCCCTCGGCTTTCTGCTTCGAGGAGCAGGCAGCAGCTCAGGCCCTGTGGGCTGTGATGAGGCGGGTCACGGGGCAGAGGTCCCAGGGGCTTGGAGCTTGGCCACGGCATGACTTGCTTCCACGTCACAGGGAGCGGCCCTCAGAGAAGGGGGGAGGGTCAGGCCCTTGTAGCAAACGGGAAGTCACTGCACCCTCCTTGCTCTCCTTCGTGCGGTGGCCTCACTGATGGTAAGTCAGTCATGTCTGGGGCTTCTGTGGTTCCCTGCAGAGGCTGAGGGGAGAATCTGACCTTTGGCCTCTTGAAATGGACTAGTTTTGTTCTACTGCTCTCCTGCCTCAAGGCCGTGGGCATTTGGATCTGTGCTTTCTCTGCTGTGGGTTGGCCACTCTGCAGTTGGCTCCTGAAGGCTCCCTAAATGCCCCCTGCTGAAGGAGGCTTTCTTCAGTTCATTTTTATTCCCTTTTTGCAATAATCTTTGATTTGGAGAAGAAGGTGCCTGGCTCGGATAGCTGAAATCCATCCTGCTGTTCATTAAAAAGCCACAGCCTCTCCCAGGGTCCTTTGGATTTCCCTTGCCAGGTGCCTTGACCGCCTTGTATGTAGCATAAGGTAAGTTCACCCACCTAGCTGCGCCTGAAACAATTAACAAGGGCAAATAGATTTTTGGGCCTGTGGAACTTTCCCCCTGAGGCCTCTGAGGCCCCCAGGATTATGAATTTTCCCACAGAGCTGTGAGCCCCAGGTGGCGCAGTGCAATTGGCCGCCCCTGCTGCTTCGTCAGCCACCCAAAGATGGCCGCCTCCTCCCAGTTCATTAGCTTTTCTGTGGCCCCTTGAGGAAGGTATCTGCAAGTCCCTTTGTCACCCTGGTTGGTTGGCGAGATGCAGTGAAGAGGGAGTGATGAATGTTCAAGTTTCTATTCCTGGGAGAATCTCCTTTACACCAGTCTTTGTCTCCATTTTCTATCACATGCTGGGATGGAAGTACTAGATACAGGAATTTCACTTGTTAGTTTTTTACCCGGTTCTTTCGGTATTTTTTTTTGCATCTTGCTTCTCCTGGAACTGTTGGTAGTAGAGAATACTAGAACTCAGGAGGAACCTGACATATGTTTTACCCTTTTCTGTAGACATTCTTTCATTTGGTCCATGCAGTTTTCCTGTAAGGAAGACCTTATTTTTATGCCCATTTTAAAGATGAGGAAAACAAGGCCTAGGCAGGTTCAGTGACTTGTCCAAGGTCACACAGCTGTTTGTCCATAAAACGATCAGGACAAGGGCCTCCTGCTAATGCAGTCTAAGGCCTACTCATGGCCTTATCTGCATACCACAACCAGCTTTTCATCTGGTATATATTCATTGGGCATCTACTGTTTCCAGTGCCCTGTGCTGGGATAGAGCAGGGAAAGGACAGACATAGTCACTGCTGTGATGGTGTCTGCCTATGTTCTGGAGCAGAGCTGTCCTAAAAAGGTATGATGTGAGCCAGATGTGGAATTTAAGGTTTTCTTGTAGCTGCAGAAAAAAAAAAAAGTAAAAAAGAAACAAGTGAGTTAATTTTAATAATATGGTTTACTTAAGCCAATATATCTAAAATATTGTCACTTCAACATATAATCAATATAAATATTATCAATGAGATATTTTACATCTTTTTTTAATACCAAGTCTTTGAAATCTGGTGCATAGTTTACACTTAGAGAACACACTGCAGTTGTTCAATAGCCACCTGTGGCCAGTGGCTGCCATATTGGACAGTGTAGATCAAGGAGGGTGCTCACCTTTTTTGAGAATTGGGTCCCTGTCAATTAATATTTAAGACATTGAATGTCACATGTGTTAACAATATGCCTATCCTGGTTTCTCCATTCATTCATATATTTGGTCAGTAAGTCATTCAGAAAGTATTGAACGAGCATCTGTCTGACAGGTGCTGGCCTGTATATAATGCCTCTTTATCTTTTTATTTCCTTTCTTCCCTTTCTATATTTTGTTAGCTATTTAGCTGTAGTCCCAGGCTCCAGAAGTTCAGTGTCAGTTAAGACAAGATTAGCTTTGATTAACAATAGGATTTCTGTCCTTGAAATGACCAGTTTGTCATCTGGACCAGTGAGACTGAGCTCCTGGCTCCCTAAGTGAAGACAGTCAAACCAGGGTGCTTATAGATAGATAATTTTAAAAAGTTATGTTTATGCCAATATAGGCATAGAGGGCTTTTTTTTTCCTGGAAGGATACACAAGACGTTTTTGATAGTAGTTGCTTTTGGGTGGATGGAGGACTTTTTGTCTTAGACATTTCTCTGGTGTTTCTCTTTTTCTACTATGTTCACGTTTTACTTTCAGTTAGGAATCTTAAAAGGGAAAAATGATGGAGTCGTGGGGATTTCCAAAATCTAGAGAAAGGAGTTGGGCTTTTGCCCAGCTCATCCACGTAGGTTGAATTCAGGTTAAACTCCTTTATATGAACTCCTTGGTGTTTTTCTTAGCCTCACGGGACTGATCTTCTGGGTGAGGGGGAGCGATAGAGTATTGGTTTGTTTCTTGCTACGATGTCTGCACCTTCAGTCACTCTGTAGAGGCTAATGCCTGCTACTTATCATTGAGTCATATTTTTACTCTTGTCATCAAATTTGGACTGATGTCTTTTTAGGGTGGTACAATCTTTTTGACAAGAAACGAGAATATGGGTGTGTATTTCATGGACTCTTAACACTAACTGCTCTTGCCACCTTGGGCAAGTCACTCTGTATCCGTTCTTGTCCTTTTTAAAAAACTGGGAGGAATATAAGTTGACGCATCTGAGACTTTTACAGCCAGCGAAATTCCATGTGGTTCTGTGTGTGGTTTAGCAGGGCTTACATCGCATTGCTCGGTCTTAATCTGATAGTTTTCAAAATTTCATCAAGGTATAGTGTTTTATTTCAGCTAACAAGTTCTCCTTCACAATAGAATTTTAAACAGAACCTTAAATGCTATCATACTAGCTTTCGGTTTATGAACATTACCCCAAGTTTAGTCTTAGGAGGATATAACATGATGCCATTATCTGGGTGGGAATGAAGGAATGCATGGATTTAACATTTTACACGTACTGTTTATTATGGTCTGCGTGTAGACTTATGTATGTGAGTCTATAGGAAGATAATGGGGCAGGGGAAATAGGGAGCAAATATGTGTGACAAAATAGGTCTGTTAATTTCCCTATTTTTACAGGGTGTTTTGACAGCTTTTCAATTTAGTTCCCATTGCCACTCACATGACTGAGAGTGTGTCCAAGACGGCTAAGGAAAGAGGATGATTTATGCTTTATGTGACTCTTCATCTGCCCGTTGGAGAAATTACGGAAACCACAGTAGGCTTGTCATATGGACTTTTGAGAGGAAGACTTCCTAATTTAGCCATTTCGGTAAAATTTAGGCCAACAGTGGTTGATTGGTTTTCCAAGGTACCGAGAAATGAACAAAATCAGTAATTGATAAAATTGCCTTTTCTGTGGGGGATAAACACTTGGAGCCTATTTTATTTTCACTGCATTTGTTTTTTAAGAAACATGGACTATGTATTACACTAAAGTGTAAACTATGCTGATGTTTTATGCATGTCAAATAGAATACAAATTCCCTATCACTCACAAGGGGCCCGGTAGATGGTGGTTGGATGGATGTCCGGGTGGGTGCATTCATGGATTGTTGGCTGGTTTCCTTATTCTTGGTCCCGTTTTGAGTGCTTCCGTTGGAGGAAAAGAAGATATTCCTCTTATGAGTATCCTTCCTAAGGGCCTGTACTGCTGGTGTCATTTGGATCATCAGCCATTTCCATGGAGCAGGTTTGTCTTGTGTCATGTAGCCAGGATGTATCTAAAGAGAAACTTTAAGCTGATTCAGAGCAAGACAGGGTTGAATAGAGTACATCTTTTTTACTGTGTCCATACTTAAAAACGTACCAGGTATGATATCCTGTCCCACAAAAGAATCAGTATGCTGTTACAAAAACTAACGGTCGGAATTGTTTGCTCCATGGGGGGTATGGGTAGGTCTGTACGTAGCAGAGATTAAATTGGGTGTGTCTTTTTTAAAGGAGATCATTAAAGTGAAGACATCTGTAGAGTTCAAAAGAGACCTCTAGAATTGGCTTAGTCATTTTGGAAACTCCTTGGTACTTTTTCTTCTGCGTTTATGCCTTCTGCATATGTGTATCTTCCCTATCACTCTTACAAGTGTAGACTCATACCAGGTTCTGATGTAAAAGAATGCTGGTTGAACATACATATTTTGTCTGCCAAGTTGCCAGTTTCACAAACAGCCTGCTGGCTCTCTCTCGAACATCTGATAACACAGGAAATAGAGGGGAGGCTGATGATGAAATGAAAGTGCTCTAATTTTAAAATTGGACTAAATAAGTTTCCTTTTACATGTACAGTTAATGTTTGAGGCCACAGTTGTAGAAAGATAGACACCCATCAAAACTAGCAGATAGAAAAATACTTGTGGGGCGCCTGGGTGGCTCAGTTGTTAAGCGTCTGCCTTCAGCTCAGGTCATGATCCCAGGGTCCTGGGATCGAGCCCCACATCGAGCCCCACATCGGGCTCCAGGCTCCACGGGAAGCCTGCTTCTCCCTCTCCCACTCCCCCTGCTTGTGTTCCCTCTCTCGCTGTCTCTCTCTCTCTCTGTCAATTAAATAAATGAATAAAATCTTTAAAAAAAAAATTCGTGTTAGCTGCTGACCCATTTTTTTTTGAGCATGTAAAATGTGGGGAAACATTTCTTTTTCTTTTTCTTTTTTTTTTTTTTAAAGATTTTTATTTATTTATTTGACAGAGAGACAGTGAGGGAGGGAACACAAGCAGGGGGAGTGGGGGAGGGAGAAGCAAGCTTCCTGCGGAGCAGGGAGCCCGATACGGGGCTCGATCCCAGCACCCCGGGATCATGACCTGAGCCCAAGGCAGATGCTGAACGACTGAGCCACCCAGGTGCCCCCCGGGGAAACATTCCTGTTGCAGGATATGGATTTAGCATTCCTGATGGAGTCAACCTGTTATTTGTTCTGAAACAGAGTCCCCCTTTCATTTTCTAGGACTTTCTGAATATCATTTCTCAAAGCCTTGCTGTGTAGCCAGAGGTCTCCGGCCGTAATTGTGAAGTGTTTCTGTGTTAGAAGTTTTTCGGGAAAAATGTTAATACCGAAAGAATTGTACACTCATTTGGCTGCCTAAGTGTTTATTTTTATTTTGTATTCACTTGGAAATTAGTGTCCCAGAGGTTGTAGAAATGCTTCATTAAACATAGTTTTCCCCCAGTCCCTTCCATGGTCTAGGGTGTTCATGTGGTGATAACTTGTCCATGCTCTGGAAACAACAGAGCCTCTGGTAGGAGAATAGGGACGGGGGAGCCGCTGAGTCCACAGGATGGAGATATGGAACATTAACATTAGAAGAGGAAACTGGGGTGATCTGGCCCTGCCCCTGTACTTTAAAATGAACAAAGTGGGACCCAGAGGAATTCGATGACTTACCGATGTTACACAGTTAGTGGCAGAGATGAGACTTAATTTATGTTTACATTCAACAAATATTTGTTGAGCTTATGGAGTGCTTGTCATGCGGGTGGCTCCCTGCAAGGCCCTGAGAAGACATGATGAAAAAGTCAACTTAATTCCTGCCCTTG
Organism: Callorhinus ursinus; assembly: GCF_003265705.2. Classification (NCBI taxonomy): domain Eukaryota; kingdom Metazoa; phylum Chordata; class Mammalia; order Carnivora; family Otariidae; genus Callorhinus; species Callorhinus ursinus. The sequence goes on from NW_027397082.1 coordinate 22,834,290, forward strand.
CAAAGTTTATGTGTCTAGGAGGAGAAGGCCATTGAATCACCATTTGTCCCATTAATTACTTAATGCCAGGTATGTCCACTGTTACGAGGCAGAAGTCTGAGAGCTCCTTTTGAATAATAAGGGGACCTGAGATATCCTAAGGTCCCCTTGGATAGTTCCTCATGGCATCCATTAAGGAAGGAGTGAGTTTCCTGAGCATCCACCTTGAAAAAGAGAAGAAAAGGTGCATCTTCCAGTGGTGGCAGAAATTATGCCTATGGTGGGGCGCTTGGGTGGCCCTGTCGATTGAGTTTTTTGATTTCGGTTCAGATCATGATCTCAGGGTTGTGAGATTGAGCCTTTCGCTGGGCGTGGGGCCTGCTTAAGATTCTCTCTCCCTCTCCCTCTGCTCCTCTCCACTCCTCTCTGTCTTTCCCTGTCTCTAAAAAAAAAAAAAAAGTTATGCATGTGGTTACCTAATGATAACACAGAGCCCAGTTAACCATGGCTTTCAGGCACATGAGTCATTTTGCTCAGAGTAATGGTTAGACTGTCTAAAATTTTGGAGTAGCTTTATTCAAGCACTCTGTTTTAAAATGAGCATTTTGCTTCTTTCCTTAAATTTGAAGACAACAATGATGTCAGGTGTGTATGTTAGTATGTTCCCACAATTTGAAAGTTTCACCTTCTACTTCATCTAAATGTTGGTTGGTTAGAAGGGTGGGCTAAAGATAAGTTGGAAATTAATAAGGATCAATATAAAATTCAGCACAGGGTCCAAGAAAATAATCGAACAGTTGTACAAAACAGAGTGAAGGAATAAATATTTTAAAAGTAGCATTTGTAAGAAGATCTAGTGGTTTTAGTTGGAGGCGAGCTAAACATGGTCAACAGAGCAACGTCACCTTCAAATATGAAGGTTTATGAACAGAAGTATTGGGGTCAGAGAAGAAGCTCCTCTTCTATCCTGCATTAGTCAAGCTTACCTGGACACATGTTTACTCTTTCAATGGGAGGCACGTAAAGATATTCAACCGTCCATCCATCCATCCATCCATCCATCCATCCATCCATCCATCCAATCATTTTGTTTACTGTCCCTTCAATAGAATGTAGGCCTCAGGAGAGTGGGGATTCCATTCACTGCTGTATACCCAGTGTCTCCAGCAATGCTTCTCACGTAGTAGGCCCTCGGGAAACTGTTGAATGACTGAATGGAGTGAATGAGAGAATTTCAAATTCTGTCAGATAATAAACGTTTAAAGAAAATATGTTTGTGGAGAAAAGAAGTTTCACTGGAACCACGGAAACTGTCTTCCGAGTTTTGAAGGCCTGTCATGCGGGAAGGCAGAGGGGTGAGACTTTTCTGTTTCTGTGGTGGGGAGGGGCAAGGAGCCACGGCTGAAAGTTGCAGTGATGGCAATGTGACACGAGTTTAGTTCCAAAGACAGGTGATCCTGGGAAAGGGTCAGGTCAAGTGGTAAAGTGGATGTTCTTCAGCAGAGGTCAAAATTTTGTAGTAAATACTGAAAAAAAAAATTGGCTTTATTTTGAAAAGCAAAACTAAACATTAAGAAAGTAAGTTAATTTGATCATATAACAGTTTTGATTATATGCTATATGCTATATGCTAATTATTAAGCCACACAAAGACTGAATCAGCTGTTGCTGGGTTTTATGCAAGAGGGGTTGAATACAATTTTCTGACAGTTTTATGCTAGCAGAAGATAACATTCCTTAGTTCACATTTGACTTTTTAAAAACAGTTGTATTGAAATATAATTGACTTTTACAGTTTTCAAAGTCTCCTCTCAATCATTATGTGTTCTTATAAATCACTTTTTTTTTAAGATTTTATTTATTTATTTGACAGAGAGAGAGAGAGAGAGAGCACAAGTAGGCATAGTGGCAGGCAGAGAGAGAAGCAGGTTCTCCACTGAGCAGGGAGCTGGACGTGGGGCTCGATCCCAGGACCCCAGGATCATGACTTGAGCCGAAAGCAGCCGCTTAACCTACTGAGCCACTCAGGCGCCCCATAATTCACTTTTGATTATTAGGCAGCATTCCCGTGGACTTTTTCTTGTCGGTTTGTACCCTTGCCAATGGACAGTGGCTTTACGTGTAATTCAGTTTTCCAACATTACTTTCAACGACCTCATAAATTTCTGCATCTTTTGCAAAATCTAGAATAACCCGATGTAACCAAATCACATTGCATTTATAGTTTGTTGTAGAGAAATCCTAAATCTGAATGAGAACAAGCAATAAAAATGTGACCTAATAGATGAGAATATACACCATGATTAAGCAAGCAGAGATGTTTAAGTGGAGACCAATTTTGTAAATGATCATTTTGTTAGTAAATACTTTTATGTTATGAAAAACTGAATTTCCTATGTTACCATAACTATGGAGACTTAAAATAGGAATACTCAGAAGATGATAAGGCTATCAGAGTTGGAAGCCCCTAACATGGGTTCAGAGCCCTGAGCTTTGTTCCACCAAGCAAATAACTGAGGGAATGAATATTCTGGCACATTTGTAACCCATTCCATTTGGTAGACTAGTTGGGAAGCTTTGCTATTGATGATGGAATCTTGAGTCACAACAGTCTCAATTGGTGTGAACATTGGCCCCAAGCCAATGCATGATATTTAACAAGGCTAAGTGTTTATTTGCAATTAGGTCCCAAACCTCATCCCCCCCCCACTCCCACCCCCACAAAAAAACAAACTGAATTCTTCAATTGTAGCATTGGAGAGAGAAAGTCCTGGCTTCCTTGGTCTACATGAAAAAGAGCTGGGGGTTTGAGGCGGCCATATGCTTGTTGCGAATCAGCAAGGTGTCACGACTGCTTTAAGATGCAGTCTTGAGGGGCGCCTGGGTGGCTCAGATGGTTAATTGTCTGCCTTTGGCTCAGGTCATGATCCCAGGGTCCTGGGATCGAGCCCCGCATCGGTCTCCCTGCTCGGCGAGAAGCCTGCTTCTCCCTCTCCCACTCCCCCTGCTTGTGTTCCCTCTCTCGCTGTGTCTCTCTCTGTCGAATAAATAAATTTTAAAAATCTTCAAAAAAAAAAAAAAAAAGAGGTAGTTTTGAGCTGCCCTTCTGAACAGTGCCCAGACTGGACGAAGTGACAGCCCTTCTTGTATTATACACAGAGTCTGGTTACCCATCTGAAGTGGCTGTTGGCAGAAGGTGGGGGAGTGGAGAGTTAGATTGGGGGGGGGTGTATAGGGAGAACAGATAAGCAGAGCTATCTTCATTTAAGGCCAACTTAGAAAGGTGAGGGTATTACTCTGGACTTGTTTGTTTGTAAGGAGAGAACCCCAAGTTGGACAAAAGAGGAATTAACAAAGAGGACGGGAAGGAGTGCAGTTGGTCCTCAGAGATAATCTAGAACCAAGGGCTCGAACTCTGCATTACCTCTTCACCTCTCCTTCCTCTGTCTCTCTGCATATTGGCGTCATTTTCTCTTTCTTTTTTTTTCTCTTAGAGAGAGCAAGAGCACAGGTGTGTGCACAGGGGTGGGGGGAGGGGCAGAGGGAGAGAGACTCTTAAGCAGGTTCCATCCCCAGCATGGAGCCCAATGTAGGGCTTCCATCTGACAACCCTGAGATCAGGACCCGAGCCAAAATCAAGGGTTGGACGCTTAAGGACTGAGCCACTCAGGTGCCCCTAGGGCATCCTTTCCTGATGAGTCCTCTCCCAGGAGAATTCCACCCCCTAGGGGCTGTCATACCTCACTCCTTCCCATCCCAGCTCCGGAGAGTTACCGATACTTGTTCTCTCTGGGCCAGAATTTGAAAATCCCACAGTAGGGTCTGATTCGTTGAATTTGGGTCTGGTGCCTAACTCTAGGCCAATTAACTGTGGCCAGGGGCTGGGAGGACTGCGAATGGTCCATATTGATAGCCTCGGGTGTGGGCTTTCTGAAAGCTTGGCCGCTTCCATTCAGACCACTGTTCTGTTCTTGTGGAGTGGTGTGAAAGATGCCGGCCCCCGGAGGCAGCTGGGATCATGCCTGGGTCTGAGGAGTAGGAATAAGCGGCGGATGTGTAGCCCCAGAATTATAGAATCGGGGTGCAGTGAGACGGAGGCTCAGCACTGTCAAGTGACTCGCCCAGGGATACCCAGTCAGTTGGAGATGAAAGCCCAGGCCTCTAGCACCGGAGTTCTATCCACTCTACTTTGTTGTCTCCCCAAAGAAGAAAATGCCAAGCCGTGATGACTACCTTCAAACATCTGAAAGATGGTTATGTGGATATAAGAAGGGTGTTTGATGATGGTCCCAAGGCAGATAAGGATTCATGGACAGTAGGGACTGACTAGGTCAAATTCTACTAGATTTAAGGAAGAAGGTTAATGCCTGGACCGGCGTAACGATGGAGCAGGCTGCCCTGGGAGGTGGTGGCCAGACGCCTTGTCCCTGGAAGCCTTCGGGCTAATGTTGGATAAACATCTGCCAAGGATGCTGAGGAAGGAATCCCGGAAGTCCCTTTCAGACCAGAGGCACTGTAGATGACACACTGGGCCCTGGACTATGCTGCTTTTTTTTTTTTTTTTTAAGATTTTATTTATTTATTTGAGAGAGAGAGCGAAACAGCATGAGAGGGGAGAAGGTGAGAGGGAGAAGCAGGCTCCCCGCTGAGCTGGGAGCCTGATGTGGGACTCGATCCCGGGACTCCGGGATCATGACCTGAGCCGAAGGCAGTCGCTTAACCAACTGAGCCACCCAGGCGCCCTGGACTATGCTGCTTTTTACTGTCTTCCTCCAGCGTCCACCAGTTGTAGAATGCTTATGGTGCTAAATGCTGGGCTAACCATTTTCCAGTGATCATCTCCGAAACTTCACCCATAAGAGAGACACTATTGTTATTTCATTCTGCAGATGAGACACAGAGTCATTGTTATTTTCCCAGCGGCACACGGGAACTTCAGGTTTGCTCCCCAGCTTTGGGTCTTTTTTTTTTTTTTTAAAGATTTTATTTATTTATTTGACAGAGAGAGACACAGCGAGAGAGGGAACACAAGCAGGGGGAGTGGGAGAGGGAGAAGCAGGCTTCCCACGTAGCAGGGAGCCCGATTTGGGGCTATCCCAGGACCCCGGGATCATGACCTGAGCCGAAGGCAGACGCTTAATGACTGAGCCACCCAGGGGTCCCCCCAGCTTCTAGTCTTAACCAGTTCAGTGGCTTCTCAAAAATGATTTGTTTCCAGTCCCGTGTGCACAGTGTCTCTTTCAAGTGGTCTTTAAAGTGTGATCCTCTGAATACCTGTGTCAGAACCATATGTTTTTGGTTTTGATGCAGAACCAAATGTTTTGAACCTCATATTTTTGCTTTTTGCTCTTGGGGCAGCAATATGACCAAAACGACATTTGGAGAGATCGTTCAGACCAGCTAAAGGACTGACCCTAGTTGGTTGTTTGTTTTTAATTAAAGCACAGTTGACACACAATGTAGCATTAGTTTCAGGTGGACAGCATAGTGATTGGACAAGTCTATGTCATGCCGTGCTCACCACAAGTGTAGCTCTCATCTGTCACCATACAGTGCTATTACAGTACCACTGATACTGTTCCCTCTGCTGCACCCTTCCTCCCCATGACTTACTCATTCCGTAACTGGAAGGCACTCCCCTTCACCCATTTTCTCCATCCCCCCAACCCCTTCCCTCTGGTAACCATCAGTTTGCTCTCTGTATTTACCATAGGTCTGTTTCTGCTTTTTGTTTGCTTATTCCTTCATCAAGGGCTGAGCCTAGTTTCTGAGGCAGCCTTTTCCCCAGTGTCAGTTGGATGTAGAGCTAAATGTAAATAGATTCTGCTTAAAGGAGAAATGGAACCCCTATTACAACCTGTTTTTCTGATGAAATATCAGTACATTTCCTTCCATAGGCTCATACGAGTATTGTGTTGAGATGGAGTCAAGTGCTAATTTCCTCTGACATCTTACCCTTGTCCTCTGACCCTTATCACCAACCCCCCTTTACGTCCCCTAGAGATCCCAGGTGGTATGTTTGTAAAAGGCCCCATTTCTGGTGTGGGTGGGAATGATGGCTGGCTGGAATGAGCGAAGACCTAGATGTACAGTGTTGCCTGTTGAACAAACAATGGAAATGCTAACGGGTGTTGGGGTGGGGTGGGGTTGTTCCTAAATTTGCAATAGCTCCCTGGCACACACACATACAGAGAGGTGGTCAGGGTGTGAAATAGTCCTGGCCAGCAGCCACTTTGTGCTGGGGAGTGAAGGGCTTGATATCTATGGCTGCTCTTACGGATACCGCGGAATGCCACTATGTTCCTAGGAGGCGGAGGGGGGAGCCCTGTCTTTTTTGTCTCTCTTCTTTACCCCACAGCCCAAGTCGCTTTTCCTCAGATTCTCGTATCCTTGGTTTCCCCTTTCTCTGGACTCCTGTGGAACTCATTCGCAGGACATCCATAAGTAACCTTCCATTTATCTAATCGCTTCTTGAATTTCCAGTTTGCTTCTGCCGCTAGTAAATTCCTTAGGAGTAGGGCCCATGACTATCATTCCATGGGATTCTCCATTGTGCCTAGCACCATGTGGGCACACAGATCTCAATAAGTACTATTTGCTCGGTTGGCTGTTTGGTTGAAGTCTTGGAGCACAGATAATTATAGTCTCTTTTTAGCTGAAGGAGCTTTACGACAGTGATTAAATTACTCTGTCAGTGGGGTCACAATTATTAGTTGTCACAAATGTGCATTGACTGCCTACATCCTGAATTGTCGAGGGGAAAAAAAATGCTTTCAGAGCACTCATGATCTAAATAAGGACTCAGATGCAGTTTCACCATTTGCTTCAGGTGATCCTGCTGCCCTCCCATCAATATATAGTTATTGAACACTCAGTGAATTTGGGGAGGGCTTGTGCTCTACCGGAGGCTGGAGAGGGATTACAGAATCTGTAGAAAACATAGGTCCTAGTCTCAAGAATCCTCCCAAGCTAAGCCGGCCAGTGGGCATTCATCTGTTCAAGGTCACCTTCGGCGTCCTGAACTTTCTATTCCTTTTTTTTTTTTTTTTTTTTTTTTAAAGTAGGCTCTACACCCAGTGTGGGGCTTGAACTCCCGACTCTGAGATCGAGAGTCAGATGCTCTACCGACTGAGCCAGCCAGGTGCCCATGGGGCTTACTATTCAACAGGAAGGGGTGCACGGTTCAGCCTTGCCAGTCTCCTCATGGCCCAGCCTATGTTGTCAGAGCTGGCTCCCTCATGCCTTCCTACTGCATCGGTTGAGGACTTGTGTGCAGAAAAGGCGGTTAAGAGGGCGGTGGGTATGAAGGAAATCAGTGTCAGCATCGGGTGGATGGGAGTTCCAGTCTCTTTGAGCTCTCGGAGGCTCCGCTTCGTTACCTGTAAAATGTGGTGGAAATGTGCACCTCTCAGGACTCTCAGGGAATGTAACTGAGAGGATGAATGGAAACACATGGCTCCATCTGCCCCCACCCCCCAGCCTGCCTCACCCAGGCTCACGTCTGCTCTGCTGTCAGCATCTCTTTATTCCCATGGCTACTGCTTTGGTTTTAAGTCCTGATCATTTCTTGTCACAGAAACTATATCTTTTATTTTATGATCATCTTTTATTTTTTAATTTTTGTTTATATTCCTTTTTAAAAATTATTTAAATTCCATTAGCCAACATATAGTACATATTTAGTTTCAGATGTGGTGTTCAGTAATTTATCAGTCACGTATGACACCCAGTGCTCGTCACATTGCGTGCCCTCCTTCATGCCCATCACCCAATTTATTTATTAAGTTTTAGAAATCTCTTAAAAATGATAAAGATCATACGTGCTTGTTATAAAACATGTTTCTAACAATCAGAAGTCTACAGATGAAAAAGCAAAAATTTCTGTCTACTTCCCCAAATCTTCATTTGCTTCTGTAGAGGTAACTGCCATAAGTAGCTTGGTGTGTATCTTTTTAGAACATTTGTATAAACTTATCAAACACACACAGGCCTTTTTTCTTTATAGATAGAACCATCGTATACATACTTTTCTCCAACTTGATTTTTCAATCAGTTGATCCTTTTCTGTGAATTTACAACATATACACGCATGGAAGTTTTTTTTATAAAGTAGATTATTGTGTACATTTTATTCTGCAGATAGTCTTTTATCTTAGTTCATATATTAATTGGGCTTCTTGTTTCCATCCCATACTCTCCACCAAAATGCCAGAACAGTTTTCCTAAAAACCCAAATGGGGGAACCTTTGACGATAAGATGAAGTCCCGACTCCTTAATATGACAATTCAGAGCTCTCTACCATCTCGCCCCAGCTGATTGGCGATTCGATTGGGGTATTCCTTCAATTTTTGTTGTTGCTAGTGGAAGAAGATTTTTGTCCTTTGGAAAAAACCTTTGTACACCCCAATGTATTAAACAGGTAAACGTGGGGCTTCTGAGGTTGATGTGTACCTATATGGGGTTCTCCAGATCCCAGCCTGCTCAGGCACCGTTCCCTGTCTCTCAAGCCCTGTTCTCTATCCTGCTCTGTATTCTGCCTCAAAGCATGTTAGTCAGAGACATATGCAAACCTTCTTAATTTCTCTTTATGCATTATGGGCCTGCAACCCAATACTTAAAAACAAAACTAAACAAAACAAAACTATTGGAAGCTTTTTGTTAACCTTCTTTCCTAGAGGAAATGAATTTCGCACTTTATCAACTCTTTGTTGGCATGTCTTGAATGATTCCACTCAGATTCTAAGATGCCCTACTTCAGACATCGAAATTTAGAGAGTCAGTTTTGAAGAGCTTAGTTTTGTCGCTTTTCTGTTCTTTTGCCTGGTGAACATATTAGGTACTTTCCTATTGCTGACCATTCTCCTTTGTCCTGGAGTTATTATTATGTTTAGATGAACATGGTCCAAAGACTGTGAGGTCTTGAGGATTGAAACAAGCAGACCAAGTTGATGATAATTGTATTCACGAGCTAAGATAGAAAGCAAGCTGCAAAACAAAATGTATCCAGGTGGGTTGTCTTCTGTATTTCGCTCAGTGCCTGGTGTACAGTGAATGCTTGATAAACTTTTCATCCCTCGAATACATGTCAGGTGTGACAATTCCGCCTGCAGTTGGGGCAAGGAGGAGGTAAGTTATCTCCATTGCAGGGGATATGGGGCCCATCATTCCCATAACTTGGGAAGAGGCACCAGGGGTATGTGTGCAGGTGAGGATGGTCAGCATCCTTTCTTGCTGAACCACAACCTGGGAGCCTCTGCTTCTCCTTGGTGCAAGGACCTGAACAGATGGGGGAGACTGGGAGTACTTTTTCATTGCTTAATTCACACCAGTGATAGGTTGTGCATCTCGAGTTTGATGACCATTGAATGACCACTTGATAACCACACTGGGATCATTTTAGATTCGGTCATCTAAGAAAGTCTGAAAAAAAATCAAGACATAAATAACTCAGAAGCTGAATTTGTGGCTTTTGTGGATATATTTATTTATACTTTTCAAAAGCAGTAAGTCTACAGCTCTACTCAAAATGACATTCTTTGCTTCCTGTGACCACAGAAGCCACACGTCTACGTCATTACCAGGAGGTTGTGATCTTCCTACTGATCTTTTAAAAAAGCAGAAACAAATGAAAAACCAAGAACTCTGGTGTTGGTTACAATGCATTTATCAGTTAGGTTCTTTAACTCTCACCAAAGGATTTTTACCTTATTCTCAGCTTATCTTGTTATTTGGCCACATGGCGGATCTATCAGAAGGTATCACCTCAAATGCTCTGATCTCTGATTTCTGTAATCATATTTAGGTTTTCCTTTTTTCTTTTATGTTCCTTGGCACATTCTTTTCTAATATGGCGTGTATTTGGTTGGCTCTTTGCCAGCCATTTGGAAGGTATCCATTCTGTCTAAAATTACGCCAATTGTGCCCTTAAGTTTTTTTAAAAGATTTGCTGACACAGGTTCGTTGGTCTTTGAATGCATTGGGATTTTTAAATTATTATTATTTGTTTATATTTTTCCAGGTAACTCAGTAGCATGTATCTCTTCACTCCCTCTCCAGCACAGCCTAAGCTCCCCCTCCCATAGTCTTTCTATGTACCATGCAGACTGCCTGATCCCAGATTAGATTTTGTTAATGGATCAAGTAATTTTTCTCATTGGACTCAGCATTGGCCTTCCTCAGGATTCTAGGCATCCACCCCCATTCCCCTGGAGTTGACACTTGAGATGAAACCAACATCCCATTTCTGCTCTAGCACTTTTCCTACACACCTTATCTTAATCTGTAATATTTTTCACTTCTAGGCATATAAACTATTTTAGCAACTACTTGAAAATTAACTCCCCTAGCTCCCTCTTGTTCAAGTTGCCTAGCTAGCTATGCCATGGGTCTTGCAGGAGAAAGAATTGACTGAGAACCTTTAAGACCTGCCTTTCCTTGCCTTTCACACCTGACTATTCATTTGGGGGAGCCTTCTTTATCATTTGGGGTAGAATTCAGCCATATCTCCTGAGTGTCAAAGTTGCATTATTTTTAGGTTCAATAAAAGTCATAGAATCTTCAGAAATCTTAAAATGAATGTCCTCCAGTGAATTCTGCTAGCTCTTAGTAATAAAAAAAAAATCAATGATTATCCATCAGCCTAGTTTGTGGTATCCAGACTGGGATCCTTAAAATGAGTGGCACATGGGGCGCCTGGGTGGCTCAGTTGGTTAAGCAACTGCCTTCAGCTCGGGTCGTGGTCCTGGAGTCCCGGGATCGAGTCCCGCGTCGGGCTCCCTGCTCGGCGGAGAGTCGGCTTCTCCCTCTGACCCTCCTCCCTCTCGTGCTCTCTCTCATTCTCTCTCTCTCAAATAAATAAAAAATCTTAAAAAAAAAAAATGAGTGGCACAGCCATGGGATGGACATCACCTCCTATATACAGATACGAACTTGAATGTTCGCTTTGAGAAAATGTGTTAAGATTTCCTTGACATTTTGGCTTAAAACCTCTGCCATACAATGGAATTAGAAAAGTAAAGATCTTGAGGTCTTGGGCAAAGTCCAGGTATCTTTATGAGATGTAGCTCTCGGCATATGGTGGCATCTAGTGCTCAATAAATATTTGATGAATGAGTCAGTGAATGATTGGAGTATCATATATTATGGTTTGGCTTTGAATAAACAAGATCAAGTTATTTGGCTTACGGAAAATGACTTAAGTTTATTGTCTCAATTGTCAGTACATCCGAGTTGCCCACCTTCTGGGACTCTAAGTAGTAAGAGTAAGATGGATAGCACTGGTGGCATGGAAGCCCGCTAATTTGTTAGTGGGGCTACTGTCATAAGTAGACTTTCTTTTCTTTGTCTTAGTAAAATTTCAGAAAGATCTCTTTTCTTGCCTTTTGCTAAATCTGAAATATATTTCTGACATCTGCAAATATTCAGGGTTCTTGCGGCATTGTACTCTAGAATAAGAAAAAAATAGGCCTCTAGGGTGGGGACATCTCTTGTTATCTCTCGCTTACTGTCCAGTACCTTTGCATTCTCCCACATGGCTTTGAACCACATTTGCAACTGAGTATCTCCTCTAGTCAACATGTGAATCCTAAAAACCTCAGATTTGCCAGTTGCACATTGAATAGTCAAACCAAACATTTTATTTAAACATGATACGCATATATCCCTTTGGAAATTAGCAGAATTTTCTGCTGAAGCTCCTGGTTGTTATCTTGGGACATCTTTCAAGGAATGGTTGCCACATGAGTGAAGCCTTATTTTGATTTTAACAGTTCTCAGCTTAGGGCTGAATCCCTGAGACTTCAGTGTACAACCATCAGTTGAGGTAGAAAGCGTATGGTTGCTTAGTGTCAGAAACCATTTCAAAATGCCTGTTCTTAGAACCTTGTTGCAGTCTGTTTAAATGTACTTTTTCAAAATAGATTTTTAATGTGTATTTTCTGAATAGCTTGGATTTGCAACTGAAGAGAAAAGCAGCTCTTAAAAAAAAAAAGATTATATCAGAGAGGAAAAAGTTACATCTAATGCTGTGTGATGGTTGCTATGGTAATGATTGAATGTAAATTTCAGTTTATGTAAAACCCTGCTAAGGTTTTGATTGGAGACCTGAGGTGAGGCTTGGTGTCAGTTGGTGAAGTGGCTAAAAAGCATCCATTAAGGCGGGGGGGGGGGGGGGGGGGGGGGGGGGGGGGGGGGGGGGGG
>NW_027397082.1:22846567-22895174 GCF_003265705.2 Callorhinus ursinus
AGGGAGGGAAAGATGGGCTCACACAGCTCTTTCCCCACCCAGGTATCATATTGTCACAGACTAATCTCATAGTAGTGACTAAAGCAGTACAAAGTGGAGCATGAAACCAAAAATGGTGCTTCTCTTCTCCCGTGGCAGTTTCTTTCCCGGAGGAGAGCTTCCTCGGAGAGAAGGCAGCTCTTGCAAAGTTGAGCTCCCATGTGCCCATTTCATTGGTTTTAAGTAGGTATTTGATTGTGGGAAAAGTGATTCAAACACCAGATAGAAGAGCTGGGCTGAGTGACCTTTGTAGACCTTCTAGCCTCAGTTTCCAGTGTTTGAGTACTTGCACATAGCAGCAAGAAGGGTAGGTGGGAACAGCAGAAAGGTTAATCACATCATGTTACCCTAAAGCTTTCAGGCATTCGACTTGTAAATCCACCTGGAAAGCAGGCTTTTTTGCCTCCTAAATTAAGCTATTTAATCTAAGAAGGAACAGTTATAGATCCCTGAGTAACCAAGCTGATTACAAACGAGCATTTGTTTCTCTGAATCTTACTCCTTAGTGCTACCTACTTAACTCATTGGTATTTAGGTGTAGTTGCGCTAAGAGTACCCCCCTCCATATATTTATTTATTATTTACAATTATGTACATATATTTTTTTAAAGAGGGTAATATTGAGAAAGCCTACCAGTTGCTTTCCATTCATCACATCTGTAGCAACAGGGCCTTCGGGTCCCTGGGCAAGATGCCAAGTTATCACTGCCCACCTGGCTAACTGCAGACCGAAATAATGAAGACAGACACGGTTTATCTGTGCTGTGGGCATTCAGGATAATTTTCAGTGTACCAACTGCAGTTGTTGCTGTGCATGTCCTAAGTAAAATTGGGAAATAACTGAATTTGCCTTTTGAGAGCCTTCAACCTGCTCCACTGTGACTCTGCTCAGCAGCCCCCATCATATCCAAAGCCACCCATTCTGACTGTGGAAACACTCTTGTAGAGCCCTCTTTTTGCTCAACTACAAATGCTCCAGTTTCCAGAACAATCTTTCTCTTCAGTATTCTCTCAAACCTTGTCAGAATCCCCTCTCCAAAATGAGAAGGTAACTGAATGAATGGTTATTCTTTAATGGTCGTCATTGGAGGAGTGGCTAGTAGATTTTCAGAGCCTCTGGTTTTAGATTTCCTGTCCGATTTTTCTCTGACCTTGAGGCATATACAGGCCTCAAATTTATTAGGGGTTCAGTTATTTCTCCCCCCCAAATTCATTTGTTGAAATCCTAACTTCTAGTAGCTCAGAATATGATTGTGTTTGGAGATAGGGTCTTTTAGGAGGTATTGAAGGTTAAAGTAAGGTCATTAAGATGGGCTGTAATCCAGTATGACTGGTGTCCTTATAAAAAGAGGAGATTAGGACCCAGATATATGCATGCACAGAGTAAAGACCAAGTAAGGACACAGCGAGAAGGTGGTCATCTGCAGGCTAAGGAGAGAGACTGCAGAAGAAACCAAACCTGCTGACCCCTTGATCTTAAACTTCTAGCCTTGATCTTAAACTGGGAGGAAATAGATTTCTGTTCTTGAAGGCCTTTGGTCTGGTGTTTTGTTACAGCAGCCCTAGCAAAGTGTAGTGTAAACTCTGACAGTTTTTCCAGTGCCTGATTTAAGCTTTGATTGCAGGCATCCATTTCAAAGAGGCATAGACTTCAAAGATGGCTATATGAAATAAACACATTTTCAGCCATAGGACTAGATAAAAAGCCACCTCTGCACACTGAGGCTCCTTTGTTTTTAAAGATCTTGGTTGATTTTGATAACTGACCCTTTGGACCACTTGTCTTTTTTCTTCCTGCTTTAAATGACCATTCTTAGGTTTTTTTTTTTTTTTTTTTTAACGATTTTATTTATTTATTTGACAGAGAGAGACACAGCGAGAGAGGGAACACAAGCAGGGGGAGTGGGAGAGGGAGAAGCAGGCTTCCCGTTGAGCAGGGAGCCCGACGTGGGGCTCGATCCCAGGACCCTGGGACCATGACCTGAGCCGAAGGCAGACACAACTGAGCCGCCCAGGGGCCGCAACCATTCTTAGGTTTTAAATTCACCATTAAAGAGTAAGTCTGCAAAACTCCAGGCCCCCTGCCCCCCAACCCCAGTAAAAGAACCGCAGGCCTGTGCTGTGTCTCTCTCTGTCTCACTCTCTCTCTTCCCATGACCTCACTGTGTGGGCACAGGTGTGCTATGTAATTTCCAGGTCTTGTAAGTAATAAATGTTTATTTTTTCAAAGTTTCCTGATGGCCATTGCTGAAGGGCATCTTGCAATCATAATAAGAACCACAAAGGTTCATCCAGTTGTAACATTGGTTTGGAAAGGGAGAGGTCTGTGGGAAGCTCCTGGGGTATAGGTGAGTGCCCCCAGGCATTTCTAGCAGATAGCATTCCTCCAGATAGGCTGAGACCAGCACAAAACACAACCTAATATAGATTTATAGACGGATAACATGCATGGATGCCTGGGTAGTTATTACACTGAGTGGCAGAAGCATTATTCAAAATTATCTTGGTCTAGTTCAATAGGGATGATCCTAAGTTCTGCTCTTAGGTCCATAAAAGCAATTGAACTAGTGCAACATGGCAGAAATCCAACGGGGCAATAACTTGTGAAAATAAACTGCTGGTTACAGTTGACTACTTGACTGATGAGGAAGCAACAGTACGATGTTGCCACTAAAAGAGATTACAGTATTAAGCCACAGTCATACAGCCCCCCAGTCGTAGAGTATTGTGATTTCACTGTATTCCACCAAAGATGGTGTTTCACTCCGGGTGCCACCCTTTTAGGGGGAAACTGGCCAACTAGAAAATGTCCAGCGAAGGACAAGCCTGGAGTTTGGAGCCCTGGATGAGCCATTTTGTGAAAAGGGGTGTAGCTATGTTCTGAGTTGCCGGGGTAACGGAGAACTTTGTTAGAGGTAGAAGTTGCTGGCAGGCAGGAGAGATGGACGTTATGGTGGAATTTCCAACAGTCTTTCTGCCCTGGGTGATTAGCGGAGCCCGTGAATGGATGGCATTCCCCCCGGTGACAGGTATTGTGCGTGTGATGGCAGTCGGGATGGTCAGAGGGAAGGGAAGAGTTTATATTCCATGCTTGAGGCAATCTTTCTTTTTCCTCTGGACCTTGTTGTGGCTGAAGTGAAGCTGTGGACACCACAGCTGTCGTGCTCCCAACTTGAGAATGAGGCTCATGCTGCAGGACGATGGGCTAGAGACACGGGAAGAACCTGGGACCTTGATGATGTCGCTGAGCTCTTGTGCCAACCAACTCTCAGATCCGTCCCGACTGCTGGGCTTTCTACTCTGAGAGATAAATGTCCTTACCTGTTGAAGGCTTTTGAGTTGGGATTTCCTTTACTTGCAGTGAACCATCTTAACAGACTGTGCAGGGTTGGGCTGAAGAGAAGGATGAGCTTTCCCAGATAATTTGAAATTCCCATTAGTGAAGTAGAAAAGAATGGAGACTTTGCCACTGTAAGTATTCAAGGAGAGGTTGACTATGATTTTTTAAAAAATCTTTTACTGAGTAGAATTTTGCTCTAAATGATTCTTTAGTGTGTTTCAAATGTGGATGATCTAAGATTCAAAAATAATTCTCACTAAGGTGTGAGTGACCATGAAGCTGAACCTTTCCTCAGGACATTTGCATTATCCCCAGTGTGATAACTCAGATGAAGTTTTTATTAGTAGAATGTGGAGGTGGGGGAGGTTTTTGTGCATGAGAACCTTCCAGGTGCTCCTTGCCCACTTCAGATGAGTGAGCATTCTTCTCTGCCCCTACAGGGGCCTATGCCTGCCACCCCCATGTTTGGAAGATTGCTGAACCCTGACCAAAGGGGAAATAAACCATATTGTGACTGCTGGATTTGCAAAACACAACATACAGAGGACCTACAGTATGGAGAGGAAAAGTGAAGAAGAGCAGGGTCTGGTGGCCTGAGAGCTTCTGGAGGGAGGGGCCCAGGGGCTGAGGGGCAGGCGGAGTGGTGGACACAAGGGTGCGTGGATTACAGGGAAGCATTTTTCTATCTGTTGGAACCCCTTTTGACGTCCATCTTCCATAGTTCATATTATAAAAATAACAGTTTCATTATTTTAAAATATAAAATGGTAATAGAATGTTGACGGTGCTTTAAAAGCTCCACAGTTTCTCCATTTGAATTTATCACCCTGGCAGGACATTTGCAAACACTCCTGCCTCCCCTCCAAGAAGATGTGAATCACTTGGGTAGATTTTTCTTGATTCTGATCCCAGTGTTAATTAGGTTTCTAGTGGTTCCTATAATTAAATATAAAATAATGGTGAAAACTGTATTTTGCTCCCGTGCCTGTGATTCTAAAGCAGAAAATGATGTGCTCTCATGCTATGTGTCTTGTACTGCACTCGTCCAGACTGGGGAGAAATGTTCCCAGAAGGTCATAGGGTCACATGGCAGGTGGGACGTCACCCAGAGCGTCAGGGCTGGACAGGGTCCCTGAAATCAAATTGTGTTGTCCGCTCTGTGTTGACACAGAGGCAGACAACAGGGAATGCGAATGTGACTCATCAGGGCCAGGTGGTTAATGGATCATTGACCCGAGGGTCGAAGTGTGAGAATGCCCAGGTTTTGCTTCAGGGTATCATTTTTCAAGCATTTCGATTTGCGAGGAAACCAAATCTGATTGATTTTTCAATTGGTGAGAGGGATCAGTGCAAAGGCAGTCAATGCTATGCAAGAGGCAAAGATGATGTGGAGAAGCTAATTACTAAGCTTGTAAATATATTTATGTGTAATAGGGGCAGAAGATGGCCCAGCCAGCATTTCTCCCTGTTGGCGGGAATTCTCTGTCCTGGACATTGTCTGTGTCTGGTGTCAAGTTGGCCTAGCGCTTTCCGAGCTCTGGCTAGGGAACCAGAGGAGAGAAAGAAGCCGCATTCAGAGCCGGGCTCCCTGAGCCTGTTGGAGGCCATGTGAGCAAGGGGCTGGCCTATTTACTGCTGGGAGGCTTTCTTTCCTTCCACTTCACAGAGTGACCTTCACTTCCCTCAGATGGAAAGGCCCATTCCGGCTTGGTTGGGAAGATTGAACCAGTTCCTTTATTTTGCGCCCTTGGCTTTCCCACCTCTGACTGAAACAAGGTGGCTTGTGTTGGATTCCAGCTCCAACACAGAAAGCTAAAATTTCCTGAAAAAAGTCCCGGTAAAGTGGAAATTTACCATTCTGGAAGATACAGTTTGATCATCTCCGTCAAGCTGTTAATTATTAAACAAAAATCAATATTTTTTAGTTTAATTTTGACTTTTTTCAGTTAGAAAAACTGAAGGTCATTCCTTCAAAGACAACCCTCCCCCCCCCCCCCCTCCCCCCCCCCCAGAAAAAAAATCCCAGGGTGTGTTTTCGGTGACCTTCTGGGAAATGGGGATTTGGCAACAAGGTCTCTGAGGTGGTGGTGGAAGAAGTTAAGAGTGTGTTTTCCCGTTGGTCTGGGGACTCTCTTCCTTGTTGGTTCTTAGTTGTTACTGCCACCAAGGCCTGAGGGCAGTGAGGCTGAGAGAGACCCAGGTAGCTGAACTGGGGCCTTAGCAGGTGTAAGTGCTCTGGGTCCTAGCAGCCCAACAGGTAGACACTCTGGGACTCCAGGCAGATGTAGGAGCCAGAAGCCAGCGGTAGCCAGGCAATGACCACTACCAGAAAGCTGGCCACGGTTTTAAGAAAACAATTAAGGTCCCAGAGATAAAGGCAAGCAGAGAGTCCCCCAACAGGTGTTCGGAATTATGTGGCGCTGCAGAGTCCTGTGTCTCCAAGCTCAGGGATGATCCTGTTCTTGGTGGGGAAGGTGTGCTGAGCACGCTTTCCTTAAGAGGCAGACAGCTGACAAGGGGACAGGCTGACAACACTGCAGACAAGCCACAGCAAATGGAAGAGGAGAGGAGGTGTGTGTGGCCATAGGTGGATTCTGGCACGCTACACCCACCTTGGCCTCCCCTCCAGGAAACAGTCAAATAGGGAAGTCCCTGGGACCTTTCATTTGTAGACAAACTGGTTTGGTTGTTTAAATTATGATACCGCCTAACTATGGTTCTAGGCTCATGTCCCTTGTCCCTCAAATGCAAGTATGCAACCATGGGGGCTGTTTTCATGTCCTGATTGCTAATAGACGTAAATATAGAGAAATGGCAGCTGCCGCTTATGAAGCACTTACTGTGTCTCAGGCACAGCGTATAACAGTAACGATCCTGAGAGGTTGGGATTGTAACTTCCATTTGGCAAATAAAGAAAACGAGGCTTGGAGAAGTTGTACAACTTGCCTAAGGTAACCAGCTAGTAAGAGCTGGGATTCAACCTAGATTGTCTGGACCCAAAATCCAGTGCTCTGAAGGACTACCACATGTGTGGCTGCCATGAAGATGTGCCTAGCAGACCTCCGGCTGACTGGAACTGACCAGGCGCCCCAGGGCTACATTTTGAGCCCAAACTGGCATTGGCGCAAGGCTCTGGCAGCACCCCCCCCACCCCGCCCCGCTCCCAGCCAACGACCGAGATGGCAGGGCTACTACAGCAGCCTGGCTCCTGGGGGACATGGGACTCATCCAGTGGCCACCTTCAGCTTGAGAGCTCCTTGAGAGGCTTGCGGAACTTCCCTTAGACTGCTCAGTGGTCTAGGACGCTTGTACCCATCCTTCCTTCCCCCTCTTCTTTATCTGGCCTCAGACCATGTGATGGTTTCCCTGTTTTTCCTCTCCATCTTCTGTCACAGGTACTTTCCCTAATGTAATATTTCCCTGGCTTTCCTTCCCATTTTCTGCCACAGGTACTTTCCCTGATGTAATCCTTGCTTGTTTAATTCCATTTCAGTGTTTGCTTCTCAGAAGACCTGGACTCACACAGTGTGTGTACCATGTCAAATCTCCAGGGCAGCTTGGCTCAGCCTGCTAGCTAGACTATGCGGGGCGGGGCGGGGCGGGGCGGGGCGTGTGTGTGTGTGTGTGTGTGTGTGTGTGTGTGTGTGTGTGTGTGTGTGTGTGTGTGTGTGTGTGTCAATTTCCTGTTTCTCTCCAGATCCCGCACTAAAAGCGCACTAAAAGCCCCATGGCACAAAGCCCAGTGTTGGTCCTCCCTGTTGTATTTTCTCCTTAGTAGTTACTTAGGTGATCAGTCTTATCTTATTATTGATTCATCCATTCATGTAAGAAGCATTTATTGATTTTCACTATGTTCTAGGCTCTGGGGATCAAAAGACGAATGTCAGGGAATCTGCCCTCAAAGGAATCACAGTCTAGTGGAAGAACAATTTGGTCAGCAGATCAACAATACTAATTGCTAAGACTCTCCAGTGCTTACTCTCTGTCAGGCATTCTTCGGGTGTTGTATATGAATCAACTCATGATATACTTACAGCTATTGAGGGAGATAGGTGGTATGATGATTTCCATTGGCACACGGGGCAGCCTAGGCCCAGAGAGGGAAGTGGCAGAGCTGGGTCTGGATGTGGGCAGAGCTCTTGCACTTACTGCTCTTCTCCACTGCCCCTGACTGGGCTGCTTGTTCTAACCGGGTGTGACCATGCCTGGGGACGCAGGCTTCCATTTCTAATAGAAAGTCGCCATCGACTGCCACAGTGAGAACCATCTTGCTGGATGACCTGGTGGGCCCAGGACACCTCTTTTGTTGTGGAGAATCACGGCTTGCTGCCTGTGCCTGGGAGTAGCCTGATCTCTGTTGTTTCCTGTCTCCCTGGCTACCTGGAGCATCCCTGAGCCGTTGAACATTCACTTCCTGGGTCTGGCTCTGGACGGATGCAGAGATATGCTCCTGCCTATTTCTACATGAGCACTCGTTTTGTAGAACTCTCATTCAGCAGATGAGTACTAACAAGAATAATAAATACTTACCTTTGGCACTTTTCAGTTTTCCAAGGGCTTCTGCGTTTGTCACTTAATCCCAAGTATGAATATGCTCATTTTAAAGGAGAGGAAATTGAAGCTTAGAAAAGTCACGATTACCCCGTCAGTGGTAGCAGTGGGACTTGAATCTCGGCCCCTGTGGTTTTACTGACTGCATTTTTCCCCGAGTCCCACCAACAGCTGCATTTATGTTGCTAGAAAATAGGATATAATATCTATAGAGCCTTGCCTTTAGTGCACAGGTTTTAATTGTTAGGGTGGGAGGCAATCAGCAGGCCCTGGGTTAAAGGAGTTTCTATTTTGCTCCATAATTATTTAAGCAATTTGGAGTGCCATCTTGTTGTTTTGTATTTTTTTAAAGGTGATCACTGAGGAGAAGCATGCCCCCACCCCAACTTGACCATGCTCTGAGTCCAGATGCAGCGTTTCAGGTTGAGGAGGGAAAGTTGCGCTTCCTAAAAACGGAAAGTGAAACCGACCAGTCCAATTTTGTAGTTCTAGCTGGGTAGAATGCTAACGGTCAGCAGGAGTGGGAAAAGTAAACCTCACCTCAGCCTTTCTTATAAGCGTGACAGTGGAGTGGTAGAGAGGAAAAGCAAAAGAAGTTTTTGTCACAATTTCCCAAGCTCATTTCTATTATCAAGGGGTGCCTGAGTGGCTCAGTCTGTTAAGCATCTGCCTTCAGCTCCGGTCATGATCTCAGGGTCCTGGGATCTGGCCCGAAGTCCATTCCCTGCTCAGCAGGGAGTCTGCTGCTCCCTCTGCCTCCCCACCGCCCCGCCCCCTGCTCGTGCTTTCTCTCTCCCTCTCTTTCTCAAATTAAAAAAAAAAAAAAAAAAAAGTTGCCTTTGGCCTCTCAGCTCTTGGCTGGGTCAAAATAAACTGCATTTTTGTGGCCTGCCTCAGACAAAGCCCATTTGTCTATCCTCACACCAGTAAATCCAGACATCAATGTCTGTTTAGATTAGAATTGATTCCTGAACCCGGAAACTCAAAAGAGGCTGTTTAAAGAGTAGTTATTAATGGCCGCATTACAAGCCTGTGTCCTGCCATTTGAACGAAATTTACATAGAGAGAGGAAGCACATTTATAAGTATCGGAAAGAGATGAAGAAAGAGGAAATCTTCACGGGGGCTGTGGTACCTCCTGCTTGGTTAGCAACACTGGGGTTTCCTGAACGATGAAACAGGGGCCTGCAGGCTCCAGCCCTGAGAGTCCTGGTGAAAACCCTTCTTCCCAGTGGTGGCTTTTGGAACGCAGGTATGGACCAGTGCTTCTTAAGGGTCTTGATAAACTTAGCCCATGAAAGCTGTGCTGGGAGCATCCCCGGAGATGCTGGGTCCAGGGTTGACGTGGCTTTCTGCAACCCTTCCCAGATTTATGTCAGAGACTGGGTGAGAGAACTTCCATCTGTGGCCAGGAAGCAGCTCACCCGGAGGAATTATTTCTCCACTGGGTCCTCTTTCTTGAGATCAGCCATTCCTTCAGCTAGGGAACTGGTTAGGAGATGGGAGCCTTGAGTTCTAAATGTGGTTCTACCATTAAACCCACTGCTGGTGACCGAGGGCGAGTCAGTTCACGTCCTCGTGCGTTCCGTTTGCCATCTGCAAAGTGGGAGATAGTCACATTGGTCACAGGTACTTGAGGCCACTGAGAGGAAGAAATGAGAACGAATTAAACCCTTCTGAGACACTTATTTGGTGTGAAAACTCCAAATAAGCCCTGGCTTCTTGGACGAGAATGGAGTAGTTTGGCTGGTGTACTCAGGGAAGTTTCCTGGAGGTTGAACTTGGGAGGGGACTGGAGAGGCCCAGCAAGGCTGAGGATCATGAGTGCTGTTGTCAGGGTCTCTTTGGTTGTCATGGCAGCCTCCGCTGTGGGGCTCTTTCTATTTTAGCTGAAGAGCACGGAGGGTGCTGCTGAGGAGGGGCAGGGAAGAGCCGTCATCTTTTGCTTTAGAGCAAAACAAAACTAACACTTTGAATGGTTCACTTAGAGCCACTGGGTGGGGGTTAGATAGAGACCTCAGAGACCTGAGGTCTCCTCTCCTCCTGCCCAGCTCCCTTGTCCTGAACTTCAAGTACCTGGAGGAGGGCCGGAGGGAGTACCCGGTGAAGGAAGGAGAAAGGAGTCCTTGTCTTTGTGAGTCGGCGGACAAGACTGGTGTTGATGTCTCGTAGAGTCCTGATCCAGACAGAACCCTCTACCTAGTGCTGCAGAGCCACTGATGTGTAATGATACCAGGCAGCCTCAGGAATCTGCAGCTGGCACAGAACATCTGGATGGCAAAGCAGGTTGGATGTGACAGGTGAGCTGGCGAGTGCTGGGAAGCTCAGCAACACCGACTACCTCAGGCAGTCAGCCTGGGCTTGCGGGAGGAGCGGGCTCGTTCTTGCTCCTCCTTTCTCTTCCTTCCTCCTTGTTTCCAGGGAGGCAGAGTGGCTGCCATGGGTTTATCTAAAGTCTGAGTTGGGGATATGCCCGCAGGACTCTCCTTACCTTTTCGGCATCGTGAGGATGATGATGGTGATGAAGGTGACGAGGATAATGATGGGTGTCACTTTAATGAACTCACACTAACACCACTACATAATCCTACCCGCCCTCCGACTTTAACGCCAGTAAGATATGCGGTGGGTAAGGCATCCCTCTGACTCTCCTACCATCATTCTGACTGATGACTGTGTGTGACTTTGCCCGGAGTTGGTGACTTGCGGCTTGGGTATAGTTGTCACTGTGTTGGGAGCATTTTAAGTGAAAGGGGTTCATCGGACAGGAAATTCAGTACCCATTAACCAAGGTGGGTAAACAAGGGGGGAGAAAGACCCATGGGTGTTGACTAAAATGAATAAGCAGTCTTGATGTTTGCCAGGAAGCAGGGGGTGGGAGGGGTATTGAAACTCAAAACCTGAGTCCCACCACTGCAAACCTCTCACCTCACCCCAGAACCCACGTGCTCTTGCAGGGAGAGCAAAAACTCCTTCATTTGGATCCACACATTTGGAATTTGGGGATGAGGCCAGACCTGAGGTCTCCCTTTGTGCTTTCGAAGGACAGAATAATAACCATGACACTGATTTTCTAAGCTAATAGCTTAGAAACAAGATACATGGTAGGAGCAATGTTTGGTCTACTTAAGAATCATTTTTTTAAGCATTTTGTGAACCATGCTTGTGGTATACTTTCAGACATCAGGTTAATTATAGCGTCTCATTTGCTCATGAAAGCAGATAGAGCAGGATGTTGGCTTGGTAACAGTTTGTTAGCCACTGGTTTATGTTGTTATATATTTGGAGGCACTGTTTGCTCAGGGTGTGATGGGTGGTCAGCCACTCCCCTTCTCGATTCTGACTAAGATTTATAAAAGAGCTGACATATTCTGCTTGTGTCTCTGGAATTATTTCAGAAAACAAGCAAAGTTCTTCCACTTTTAGAAAAATGAAGCTGTATTTTCAGTCTATATTTTATAGACTTTCCTTTTCTCATGAATAGTGTTTGCTGACAGGTCTTTGATATACAACTGAAGTCCTTGAATGGCATTCAGGGTCCTCTCTGACCCTCAGGTTCCCTTTCCCCTCTCACCCTGTATACAAGGTGCCTGCACATTGCTTCCTGTAGCTCCAACACATCATTTACTGTCAAGTATTTGTGCCTTTGATCATGCTCTTACCTCTGCCAGGAAAGTCATTCTGACCACCATGTCAGCCTTCTCTGTGCCTTTCAAGGCCTTACTTGCCATTTCTTTGGGGATGTCCGTCCTACTTTGATCCTCTTTTGGCCATAAACTGTATTTTATTTATAAATTCCTGCTTACCCCTCATAATTTTGTTTTGAAGTTATTCCTGTTTTCATTTGTCTCTGGAAGTTGAGAGAAGCTTTCCCGTGTTTCTCGCCTACGTGGTCCCCCCAAATGTCAGAAAGGCCAGAAATGTTCTCACCCCTACATTTCTTGGGGGTCCTAGGATAGGCTTTGAATATTTGTAATTCGTGCGTAGGCAATGAATGTATGTTGAAGGAATAAAGGAATGAGTTATGATTTATTTTATTAATTTAAATGGAAATGTACCTTTTTCACTGAAGGGTAATCTCAGCATCCAAATGCTATTTGACTCAATTAAAGTAAGTTAATTTGCCTTCTTCATCCTTCAGGACGTTTTTCTCAACTTTCTGAACTTCTGTTCTATTTTTCCTGTGCCAGCACTTTTTAAATACTTGGAACCTTAACTTACTTCATTGAGGTATATTTATGGTCTCACCACACAGGCTGGTGCTTGCTGGTAAGGGATTCCGTAGTTCTCCTAGGTTTTCCACAAGGAGCCTCCTCTTTCCAGTTCAGCTGTAAGCTGCTGCTTCTGCTTCTTCTTTTTTTTTTTAAGATTTTATTTATTTGAGACAGATGAGAGAGAGAGAGAGAGAGCATGAGCAGGGGTGGGATGGGGCAGGGAGCAGCAGGGAGGGAGAGGGAGAAGCAGATTCCCCACCGAGCAGGGAGCCTGACACGGGGCTGGATCCCAGGACCCTGGGATCATGACTTGAATCAAAGGCAGGTGCTTAACCGACTGAGCCACCCAGGCGCCCCATCAGCTGTAAGCTTCTTAAGGCCAAGACTATAGAGCACACACTCTTGGGACTCCTCAGTGGGTCCCGCGTCAGACAGATTCAGTAGATACTTGCTAGGTGATTTGGAAGCTGGGGCTTCAGGATGTTTTATGTCCGGCTTTCAGATATCTTGTCTTACAGTTTCATCATGGTGGCTTGGGTAGGATGGGTGAGAATCATAATACTTGAGAAGTTTCATCCTGAGTGGGAAAGCCACTGGAGGTTTCTCCAGACTTCAGGCAACTCTCTATATTCCTGCCTCATCTGTGTGACGGTTAAATTTGGGTTCCTGACCCGAGATGCAAATGCAGAAGGAACATGGCCCCTTTCGTTCATGGACCCTGCCACCTAGGTTGCTTGGCTCTTCATTTCTGTATTCTTCTAAGAAATCTTTGACTCTTCTTCACTCTTTCTTTTATCAGCTGCACTGGAAATCTTGGACACAGTTGATGATCCTCTCCTGTTTCATTCCAGCCCACGGATATACATTCCCCAATGACCCCAGCTGGACCGGCCCCAACGATCGTTTCTGTTTCATTCCATTTGGGGCTGGATTGGTGGAAAGTTTTTCATTCTCTGCTAAAATGTGTCTCCTTAATTTCTTTCTTTGTTCACTTTCTTTTTCCTTTTCATCTAAAACTTGAAGAAAATAATTCCACATGTTTATGCTACAGGTCTTCTTCCTCCCTTCCTCCCTTCACTTTACCTTATTTTAAAAATCACTAATAAATTTAGCTTAACAGAATGGAAACAATATAGCATAATTCAGCTTTCCTCAAACTTTGGTCATTTGAGAATCATCAACATGGTTTTTGGTTCATCTTTTTCAACAGATTGATTGATTGATTTATTGATTTATTGATTTATTTATTTATTTATGTTTTTAACAGTTTTATTGAGATATTTATTTATATTTTTAACAGTTTTATTGAGATATAATTCATATGCCATACAATTCATCCATTTAAAGTGTAAAATTCAATTTTTTTTGGTATGTTAAATTACCAATTTTTTTAATGTGGCAACATATATATAACCTAATATTTGTCATTTTAACCAATTATAAGTATACAATTCAGTGACATTAATTACATTCACAGTGTTGCACAGCCATCACCACAGTCTATGTCCATTGTACTAGCAACAATATTTTCTTTGAGTCATTTCATGGTTTTTTACTTAAGTAAATTTATTTTAAAAGGAAACTGTGCCACTGTCGTGGAAAAACCGGTTATTTCTTAATATAAAAAGAAGGTAACTTTAAAAATAAAGATAGTAAAAAATCAAATGGTGGTATTAAGTTTTATAAGTGGTATTAAGTACTATAAACAATGGTATATAGTAAATGCCGCCGGTAAGTTCTACTGGATACTCATGCCTACAGAAAGAAGTCTGTGGGCTTAAGGACTTGTCCTCACCATAGTACCACGGGAGAAAAAGAGAAGCATGTGAAAGAGATATTCCAGGCATCCTCTTAACCATACAAGGTTAAGGCAGGAAGGCAAGAAGGCTTGCCTTCTTCTCGATATAAGTGGGGTTGGAAAAATTGAAAGGGGATTGCTTTCTGCCATATGGTTCAGTGTCACTGAATATTTGCTGTACACTTTGGAATCATCTATACAGCAGGTTACATGGTTCACAGTGTGGAATACACTACCAGAGTGCATGAGAGCATGGATTTGGGGGTTACATTTTCATACGGGAAGCACCTATGTGATTTGGACGACTTACTTAGATTTCTGTGCCCCAGTTTTCTCATCTGTGAAATGGGCAGAATCATATCAATCCCTTAGTTGTGATAAAATGGAATCATAAATGTTAAGGGTTTTGCCTGGTTCCTGGTATATAGTAAATGCTCAACAAACGTGGTTGTTTTAATGAATGATCGTTGTTTATGGTTTTCTCAGAGCTTAGCATTACCTTACAAGAGAAGTTAGCTTGTATATTCTGAAAAAACTCTCCAAGATCAGCAAGCACCATTCTCTGGCCGTCCTGCAGGCTGTCAAAAAGCCGTGGTCCTGACTGAGTGCCAGACAATGCACAGAAAGAAGAGCAAACTTAATGGTCTGAAAACTTAATTGGAAAGAAAGAGAATGCAGCCTTGGGTCAAGGACCCTTGAGCTCACAAGACCCTGGCTGGTTCCATTGGTGTTCAGTGTCTCTTAACTTAAACCCCATCCTTGGCATGTGCCTATTGGCCCTGGTGGCAGGTCACAGCACATCTAACCCAAGACCAAGCGTCATGGCTCAGAACAAGGCAGCACCATCAGGCGTCGGTGAGTGAAAGCCTGCATGGTGTCTCCTGCCCTGCAGCCACAGCCCCACACCAGGAATAGCAAGTGAGGGCTGCTTCCTGCCCTCCACCCGTCTACAAACCAGACAGGGCATGGACCTCTGGGGGCGAATTCCCACTGGCTCGCTGCCTTCCATCCTTCAGGCACAGGGTTTCCATCTATTAGAAGAGAATAAGGTATTGATTCCTATCTCCCAGTGTTGTCATATTAAATGAGATTAAGACTATCAAGCAGTCACCACAATGTTCAATAAAGGGTAACTTCTGTTGTTATTATTAGTAGGGAGGGGTCCGTCACCAGCACGCTCACCGAGTTCGAGCTGCTCCATGGCGCGTGGTGGCCGTACGGCTGCACACTCACACATTTCAGTTACAATTCACAGAGTTTGTCGGCCCAAACAATATAGAGACTCCCTCGTAAAGGAGAAAATTATGAACCTTTAGTCTTGACAGATTATTCTGATATTTTTAAATATGTATAAACATACTCATCTCCTTATGTTTGGGGTTCTTTCCCAACTCTGAAAGCAACACATGAGCAAGATACCAATATAGGTTTGAAATAAAGAAAAGGCACGTGGACAGGCTCATTTTGCCAGATGATGCTGGTTTATTGCAGCAGCATCATGAGCATGGCATGAGGCTGAGGTGCTCGATCATTCCACTGAGGGGGCTTGTTGCAGCTCCCCTGTGTTATACTGGGACTTGGATCTCCCACCACATTTCTCTGTATGAAGTGGTATACAGGGAAGCCTTCTGGTGTTCATGTGGCTTAGACGCCTCCTTTACCTTTATCGCCCTGCCCCCTCTCTCCTTTCCTCATTGGCCCCTGACACCTAGCATAGCACCACCTAGCGGCGGACACACTCACACACACGCACCCGTGCACACGAGCACACGAGCACACGCATGCACCACAGTCCTGTGGCAGGACCCAGTTATAACGTGGTCATCCTGATAATCTGGAATGTCTTTGCATCTTATTTTAGAGGAACTGTCATCCAAATGAAAGGCCTGGGCACAAATTCTCATAGGGACTATATCCGAAGCCTTTTGGGAGATGCCAGTTTGAGAAACATGGATTCACATCTGGCCCAAATCCCCAGAGTATTTGGAGCAGCCTCCAAAATGAAACACAATATTAAAAAAGACAGATAGGCAAGACCAAGGTCCTGGATGACAGCGTAACAGGAGTTAAGAACCAAAACTGTCAGTCAGTTATCTGGCAGCAAGGGCAAAAAGTGAAACATCCCACATTAGCCTGTTCTGGTCTAATGGGAGAAAACAGGCAAGTTCTCTGAAGAGACAAACTTCCTGCCTCTGAATCCAAGGAGTATTTGCCATATGGGTCCTTTATAGAAGAGACTTTGGGGAGCCAGACGCACCAAGAAAGTCTTTGTCTAGAATTTCTCCAGAGTTCCTGTGGACCTCATAAAAGCTGAGAGAATATTGTTCAATGTTAAAGGAGTGAGGACAGTATTGGTGTCTTAATAATATTTTACATTAGGGGGATCCTCAGGGTTTTCAGAGTGCCTTCACTCAAACATTTCTTATTTGAGTCCCAGGACAGCACCTTATCTTCAAGGTGGGGAGGGTCACAAGGGATCTGCATCCTTAAGTGGCCAAGCTTGGTGCCATCTCTGTCAGGTGGGTTTCAGTGATGCTTATGCCTGGGTTAGAATTTCCTTCAAGGAAACCTTGGGTGTGCTGAAGTGGGCGGGGGCCCCCAGCCCAGTCTTGTAGTGGGCCCTGGAAGAGGCAGCTGTGGGTAAATGGTGGTGTTGTCAGTCAGACTCCAGAATCAGCCTCAGGATGAATGGCATCTTGCCTGACTTCCTCAAATGAATTAGCTGCCAGGAGTGAATTCATTTCAGGTGACTGAATGAATAGACCTACTGGAAGGAACTGTTTATATGGCCCATCTGAACGCTGGGGAATATCTGCCAAGTGCTGTACTATTAGGGTCGATCTCATTTGTGCCAAGCTAGTGACACGATTCACCACAAGATTCAGTAGCTGCTTTCTCTTTACCCAACCCCCATTATCCAAGTGCTATCCATAAACTCTGGAGAAAGGTTGGAAGGTGGAAAGGAAGGAAGAAAAGAGGGAGGGAAGAAGGTGGGCCAAGCACAGATTTTGTTCTGACCTTTTCAATGCATTTCTCTTTATATAGTTATACCCTACACTATAAGATATATGGTTTTATATCCTGCTTTGGCTTTGTTGCTTAACAATGTCATAGCTTCTACTTGAAACTCTTTGAAAATAATATTTTTTTAAAAAAGATTTTATTGTCAGAGAGAGAGAGAGAGAGTACAGGCAGGGGGAGGGGCAGGCAGAGCGAGAAGCAGATTCCATGCAGAGCAAGAAGCCCGATGCGGGACTTGATCCCAGGACTCTGGGATCATGACCTGAGCCAAAGGCAGATGCTTGACCGACTGAGCCACCCAGATGTCCCCAAAATAATATTTTTAAATATTCTTTCATCAGACAGTGAAGTTGTTTTCCACTTTTCACCGATGCAAAGAATGATTTAGCAGACATCTTGGTTCATTGTCTTTATCTGCATTTTGAACATTTATTTTCCTACTTAAGAGAAATTTTTAGTGGAATTATATGCCAAAGGATATGAACATTTTATTTATTTTATTTTTTTAAAAGATTTTATTTATTTGACAGAGAGAGACACAGCGAGAGAGGGAACACAAGCAGGGGGAGTGGGGGAGGGAGAAGCAGACTCCCTGCTGAGCAGGGAGCCCGATGCGGGGCTCGAACCCAGGACCCTGGGATCATGACCTGAACCGAAGGCAGACGCTTAACGACTGAGCCACCCAGGCACCCCAGATATGAACATTTTAAAGACTTTCTCTTTCTCTGTATATAGACATACACCTTTCCAGAAAGATCTTATCAGTTTATACTTCCCTCAGCATCAAATGAGAGTAAGTATCTGTCTTCCCTCGCCTTCAAACATTTCCTAATTTGAAAAGGTAGAAGAGTAATATGTAATTTTTATTTTCATTTCCATGATAATCAGTGATAATGAATGTTTTTTTTTTCTTTTTTTAGATGGGGAGGTAATTTGTATTTCTTCCTTTGTGAATTACCTACTTATTGGGTGTTTTTAAAGAGATTTCTATGATCTCTTCATTTATTAAGGAGATTAGCCCCTTGGCTAATGTTTATTGGCATGTTTGTTTCAAATTTTAAACCAGTTTGTGATTTGCCATTGGATTTTTTGTTAACAACTGTATTGAGGTATAATTCATATAACATACAAGTTACCCATTTTTTCAAAATTTTATTTAAATTCTATTAATTACCGTATAGTGTGTTAATAGTTTCAGAGGTAGAGGTCAGTGATTCATCAGTTGCATATCACACCCAGTGCTCATTCCATCAAACAAGTTACCGATTTAAAGTGTACAATTCAGTGGATTTTTTTGAGTATTCACAGACTTGTGCAGCTATCACCATAATTAATTCTAGAATATTTTCATACCCTCAAAAAGGAAACTGCGTACCCTTTAGCTATCATCCCCCAAGCCCAACTCTCTCACCAAGCCCCCCAGCCCTAGGCAACCACTAATCTACTTTTTGTCTCTATAGATTTGCTTCCTATGGACATATCATATATTTGGAATCACACAGTATGTGGTCTTTTGTGGCTGGCTTCTTTCACTCAGCATCATGTTTTCCTTTTTCCTTTCTTTCTTTTTTTTTAAATGATTTTATTTATTTATTTGCCAGAGAGAGAGAGAAAGAGAGCACAAGCAGGGGCAGTGGCAGGCAGAGGGAGAAGCAGGCTCCCTGCTGAGCAAGGAGCCCGATATGGGACTCAGTACCAGGACCCTGGGATCATGACCTGAGCCGAAGACAGACTCTTAACCGACTGAGCCACCCAGACGTCCCTCAGCATCGTGTTTTCAGTGTTCAATATTTTATTCCTTTTTATGACTGAATAATATACCATGCTTTGTCTATCCATTCATTACTTGAGGGACATTTGGGCTGTTTCCACCCTTGGGTATTATGACTAATGCTGCCAAAGCAATATAATTTAGATTTTAGGTTTTTAAAACTTTGTTTACTAAAGTTTTAAATTCATACCAACCCTATTGCTTGTCTAGATTGTATTTCTTTGGTTGTTTAAGATGAACAAATCTTTTCCCAAACCAATGATAAAATTTTCACCTTTTTAATTTTTTTTAAAGATTTTATTTATTTATTTGAGAGAGAAAGAGAGCATGAGCAGGGGGAGGAACAGAGGGAGAGGGAGAAGAGAATTCCCCACTGAACAGGGAACCCCATGGGGCTTGATCCCAGGACTTTGGGATCATGACCTGAGCCAAAGGTAGCCGACTAACCGACTAAGCCACCCAGGCGCCCCTCATCTTTTTAATTTTTAAAATCTGTTTTATTTTTCACTCCAGTCTTTATAATCCATCAAAGCTTTATTTGGGGATATATGAGAATTAGGAGACATCTAAACAGTCCCTCTGGCTCTTCATCCTCCCTCCCCAAATAGGTAACTTTTTCCAGCACCACCTGCCGAGTCATTCTTCTCACCAACCATTTTCTTTATTCTATACTGATTTTTCATGTTTTCTTTATCACATATTAAGTTTTTATGAGAATGAAGCTTGATTTTGGGGTTCTCCATTGTATTTAATTGCTGTTTAATTTTTTATAAATGTAATATAAAATATGACTACACTTTATTTTTTAAATTTTAGTAAGAGGCATAAAACCTATATAAATGGAATTTTCCTAGATAGGAAATTGGATATTATAAAGAAGAACATTGTTGCAACTATAATTTAAAATTCAGTGCAAGAAGAGGGGTTATGTGGCTTGTACTCTGAATTTTATTTGAAAACTGAGGAAGTTTTTTTTCCCCATGATTATTGATTTTGTCAGATTTTCTACTTGTTTTGAGACAATTTTGGTAATTAGTATTTTTCTATAAAAATTGTATTGAAATTTTAAAAATTCTTAGCATAGAGTTTTCATGTCAGTATGTTTCTAAAATTCATCTCCATATCTGTCATTATCATGTCTTTGTCATTGGCTTATTTATATTTTCTCTTTTGTTTCCTCAGTATATTTTCTAGAGCTTTGACTCTTTGGCCAGCTGACTAATAATAGATCAGTAATTTGGG
This sequence comes from Callorhinus ursinus, assembly GCF_003265705.2. Lineage (NCBI taxonomy): Eukaryota > Metazoa > Chordata > Mammalia > Carnivora > Otariidae > Callorhinus > Callorhinus ursinus. The sequence continues at coordinate 22,866,543 of NW_027397082.1, forward strand.
AGAAATGAAGAGTTTTTCTTTTTTTAAGCAATGGACGACTGTACAGTGGGTCTGTCCCAAGGAGCTTATGCCTGTAAAATAGAATAGGGAATTGGCAAGAGTTGATGCCTGGCACTGGACTGCTCAGGGTAGGGTCTGAACAATTCTGGAGGAATTCCAGGGAACTTCTTGCAGTTCTAAGTAACTGATTGGGTGTTTTAAGTGAATGAGGTTATTTTCTTATCCAGGAAGAACCTAAGAAATGGAAAAAATGAGATGGTTCAGGCATCTAGTAATAAAATATTAAAGCTGGATGTGATATAATTATTCAGAAGAAGAATATTAATTATCACTGATCTTTTTGGCTCTTTCCTAAACAGGCTCCCTTAGTGGGTGGTTGTTGCTTGGGTGGTGTGTATGGCTCTGTCCATGGGGATGGGGCCTGGCTGTTGTAGGAGTCACCCATCAAGGAGAGAAGGCAGCAGGGAAGGGCAGATCCGGCGGAGAAAATGGCAGCCTCCGTTAACATGGCTGGAGAGCAGGGAGGCAGGGAGGATACTGCAGTTAGCCTTTGAGGGGGATAATTAGCACTGATAAAGGAGGCTGTAGGATTGGAAAGGAAAGGAGAGCTATAGCAGATTGATGGCTCTGATACCTAGTGAAAACCAGTATCAACCCTCCTGGGAACTCCCAGGGTTCTTGGCCTTGCCTCTTAGCACTAAATTCTGCTGGGATTCCTGTTGTGCAGGCAAGGTCAGAGACCTGGCTGCGTCTGCCAGGCCTTGTGGAATAGTGAGTCATGGGGGAAATCCCAGAGAGGGGAAGAGCAGCAGGAGTGTGCCTCCTTCCCATCACAGTCTGGGGCCGTGCAGAGGCATCTGTCAGCTGACAGATGTCAGGCTCTAGGATGAGGCCACTGTCCAAGGCTGTGGGGTTTGTAAGCTGCATATCTGGGAAGCCTTGGTCCTCTCCCCAGCCTGAGCAGGTCCTGGAGGTCCTTGCCTCACAGTTACAGCAATAGGACACGATGGTGCCTTGCCCCCTTAGCGCAGCTCCACCACCTCAGCCTTCATGGTCATGGGAGCACAGCCTCTCCCCTGGTATGACCTGAGGTCTAGTGTGCAAGCCTATGGGTGCAGCTTTCTTGGGGACACATCAATGGCCTGATGCACCACCCCAGCATTCTACTAGGACTGAGTGCTGTGAGCTCTGCCGGTGGCCACCTCCTTCCCTGGGAGGCCAGCCTTGTGGGAGTCAGCCAAGAGAACCCCTACCTCTCACTGGACCTGCCCTTTTAGATTGTGGGCTCTCAGAAGGCAGGACTGATGTCTCATTTATCTTCATGTCCCCTCAGTGCCTGACTTGTTTGGCTGGCTCTGTAAGTGGTTTAGGAATGAAGAAGAGCAAGCCCAAGAAGGAGACTAGATAAACCTTTCTTCTCTTAACCATTCTTAACCATATTGTTCCTCTTGGGGGATCTGATGAATGCGTTGGACTATCTCCAGAGAAGTATAGGCAAACACACATACACATAGAATCTTGTACACAGCCTATCAGTTGATGAACCCTGGTTAAGAGCCCCTGCCTTAGAACTCTGGTAGGTTCCACTTACACCATCTCAGCATCATCTCATTCTGTGCCATGCCCCACACATCTGCACACCCCCCCTCACCTGCTCTGAGCCTGTGCACCATATAGGTGTTGGCTGGAGTACCAATCTGGAACTCCAGTTACACTGATCCAAGGTTTGTTGAAAAAGATTGCATTTCACTGTTGCTCCAGAGAGGGTCCATTGGCTAGCCATGAGGAATAATGGCTTCCTGGGCAGCACAGGTTTTACTTGATGTTCAAAACATGACCTTTAAGTGGACAGCCCATGCTTGACCCCACCTAAGGAGAAGTGGCCTTGTTTCTTCGAAGCCACCAAAGCCAGCAGTGCAGGAAGCCTAGAGATGAAGCTTCCAGAAACCCACTGGTTGAGACTGGACTTGGCAGCCTTGGGCAACATCCTGTTTCAGACTTTTTGGCCTTCTTCTCCACAGTCTTCCTCTTGCTGTCACCCTATCCTTTGGCCTACTGGGTAATTGACTTTTTCCCGGTAGGTTGTTTTTCATGATTTCCTGAGTCACTCCCTTCAGCTTGTATTTATTTGACATTCAGAGCCATTTCCTATTTGGTAATGTTTGGGGCTTTCATGGGGTGGAACGTCCCATCGGTTCTCCTTCCTTGTGTTCCCATTCAGTGATGTCTTTTGTTCTGTAGATTCTGGCTGTGACTCAGTCACTGACACCGAGACTGAGGACGAGAAGGTCCCTTCCTACTTGAAGCAGCAGAACCTGCCACTGCAGACTTCACCTGGGAACCTGATGGTGGTGCAGCCGGACCGTATTCGCTGTGGGGTAGGCACTCGTGGGGCTGGTGGATCAGTGGCAGAACGTGGCCTTTTTAACGGATGTATTTGTTGCAGTAAAGGGAGTGTAATCTCAGCCTTCCCTTGGGGATTCCATTGTAGATCAGCTGCCCTGGGAATCCCAGTACCTGGGACTTGAGCACACCTCTCTCCTTTAAGTAAGAGAGAGGCGAGCTCAGGAAAGTGTGTGTCATCCGAGACTTTCTAAGTTCATAGATCAGAAACACAGAGCATGTGGCAGGTATGAGCCTTACCAGACACTTAGGCCAACCCTGGAGGTAGAGGCCTGGGTCTGTTCCTGCCAGTCTGAGGCTGGGAGGAAGAAGATGGGTGGGGGGCATTTTGAAAGCCTGCCTCTCCATCAACTGACCACTCCAGTACTCCAAGTGAATGCCTTGAAGCTTGCTGGCTAAAACTTGCCAATATTGCTTGCTAAAGGGATAAGATAAACACCAAAGCATAATGTGACTAACATTTTCAGGGTGGCACCTATGTTAACAGGTGACTTGAATGTGGTGGCCCAATTGATGGTCCACTGTCATTTGAATTCTACCATAGAATTGGTAGTTTTTCATTATCTTTCCTTTCTTGATGAAAAATATGTGATATTAGTTCAGAGCAGCAGAATGCTTCCCTGTGGATATGAGCCCTTTACTAACTTTGCCACCATGGTGTCCTTGGGACAAGAGGGCGTGGGAGCCTTGGCAATGGGAAGTACTAGCCTCCTTGCACCTGTGAGTGGTTTTCCATGTAGCCTGACGCCACAAGGCGTTGGGCAAGGACTCCCTCCATGGGGATTGCAGACTGCTGCTTTGCAGACTGTGGCTAGATTGAGCTCATAGACATGTTGGGTTTCGATTGCACAGTGTTTTTAAAAAATTAGGCATGAAAATCGATTCCCAGCTTCCTTTGAATCAGGATCTGGTAATACCAGGCCTGAGGTGAGTGGCCGGGCCCAGCAGCCCATTAGATGATGCATGCATCCCCTAGTTCACATCTCCCACCACTCCCTTTTCTTTCTTCGCAGCCCACTTCATGCCCCCTCCTCATTGGCCAGGACTTTGTGGGTATTTCAGTTTCCAGTCTCTCTGTATGCCTTCCTGTCTTCCCTACACTCCTGTCGTCCTAAGACTGGCTGGTGGGCACCTGTGGATGAGGGTGTTTGGAACTGAAGAATGGCGCCCTTCACACACCTCCCTGATTCTCCAGACTGTCGTTCTTTCTCTTGTCCTGGCTTCCAGGATTCGGCTTGTGGCCTTCTCTAGGTCTCTGGATCCTGGAGCGGCCAGGCTGGGGCTGGATCCTGCTGTCAACAGAGAGGGCACACTCATTCTCTCTGACTCCCCATGCTGCCTGGGAGAAGAAGCAGGCGGGACAGGGCTGGGCCTGCAGCTGGAGGCAGGACCACCACAAACACATTCACATTTAGCCTCAGCAGCCTCCAGAAGCCAGGACCTAGCCTCTCCCTCACCTGTTGTGAAATGGTGGCCCTTGTCCTGAAGGGCTACTATGAGGTCTTTATAGTAGAATCTAAGGATGAACGTTTGGAGATTAGCAATGACCGGAAATCTCCCCCCGCCCCCGCTCTTTGGAGGGCCTGTCCTTATCAGTTCAAGTCTTAAGAGGCCCATTCCCCACTTAATGAGCCCAGTAAAACAAGATCATTGCATGTGGCGGGTCTGGCAGGAGACCTTCAAGCAAGGTGATATAGCTATTGGATTGTTCCATGCCTGGGGAAAATCAGTCCTCCAATAAGGTATTTGTGCCCTTTCAAGAACAGCGTAAGAAGCAGAACCCAAGAGGGCTTCTCTAGGCTGGTGCCTCTCACATCGTAAGGTGCATGTGAGTCACCTGGGGGTCTCGGTAAAATTCAGACTTTGATGGTTCAGTGGGGCCAGGAGGGGCCTGGCATTCTGCATTTTGAATCCACTTCCAGTGCTGTCAGTCCACCGGCTTCCCATTGAGTAGCCAGGCTCATGTCAGCATAGTGCTTCTCAAACTATCTGTGAAGACTCATTTTATTTTGTTTTTCAAAATTCCCAATTCTGCCATGCACCAATGATTTTATAAAATGCAATAAAAAAGAAATGCTATAAAAGTGAAATAAAAAGATGAAATACAAGCCCCAGGATTTTAAATTATTACATTAGATTCAACAGACATAAAATTACTCGCATCAAATTGTTATAAAGGTTTATAAACGTTCACTTCTCAGTCTTTGTAACTTGTCTCTTTGGGACCCATGGCAGTCAGGCCCAGTGCTGGACTGCAGACCCCACCCTGCTCTGGGACAGCCTCACTGGATAGAGCTGGGGCTCCGGGAGACAGGAGACCCTCTGCCCAGCACCCTGATAGGGCACCCAGGAGGGGGAGGGGACACTGACTGGTCTCCTATTCCAGGTGGAAACCACTGTCTACGTCATTGTGAGATGTAAGTTGGATGAGAGGGTGACAACAGAAGCAGAATTTTCCCCTGAGGATTCTCCCTCAGTCAGGGTGGAAGCCAAGCTGGAGAATGAATACACCGTTTCCGTGAAAGCCCCCAGTAAGTAGCTCCGTCTACCTCCGGAAATCAGGCATCCTGTTCAGGAAGAGGCCCACTCTTGCTTTCTTTTACTTGTCCTGTCTTTATTTAGCAACTGAGAAAAGTGACAGCCAAGATTTGGATCTGGTTGGCATGTTCTATTTAAAGGAAAAGGAAGTTGCAGAAACATACATGCGCAATGGGGAAAAAATGGATATTGTAAAATTTTTTTATCCTTACGAAGTTAATATATTAAAATTTTTTGAGGGGCACCCGAGTGGCTCAGTTGGTTAAGTGTCTGCCTTCAGCTCAGGTCATGATCCCAGGGTCCTGAGATCAAGCCCCACGTCAGGCTCCCTGCTCAGTGGGAGAGTCTGCTTCTCCCTCTCCCTCTGTCCCTTACCCCGACTCGTGCTTTCTCTCTCATTCACTCTCTCTCTCAAATAAATAAAATCTTTAAAAAAAATTTTTTTTGAGGGTGCCTGGGTGGCTCAGCTGACTGACTGCCTTCAGCTCAGGTCATGATCCTGGAGTCCCGGGATCGGGTCCCACATCGGGCTCCCTGCTCGGCAGGGAGTCTGCTTCTCCCTCTGACCCTCCCCCCTCTCGTGCTCTCTATCTCTCATTCTCTCTCTCTCAAATAAATAAATAAAATATTAAAAAAATAAATAAAAATTTTTTTTGAAATTAGAGAAAAATAGAAAAAAATCATCAGACTTTTTTGTTCACAATTTTAAAAACAGTTGTTTTCAATATTCTGTTTTTCTTGATATAATCTTATATTTATTCTCTCAGCATCCTTTTGCCCCATGCTGTTATGTGGACTTTGTAACTTTTTTTTTTTTTAAGATTTTATTTATTTGAGAGAGACAGAGACAGAGACAGAGCACAAGCAGAGGGAGCTGCAGGCAGAGGGAGAAGCAGGCTCCCCGCTGAGCAAGGAGCCCGATGCGGGACTCCATCCCAGGACTCCAGGATCATGACCTGAGCCGAAGGCAGACGCTTAACCCTCAGACGCTTACCCCTCAACTGACTGAACCACCCAGGTGTCCCCGTGTAACTTTCCATTTTATAACATATTTTTTCTATTATAAAAGTTATGTGTGCTCAATACTGAAAAGTTGAAGAAGACAGCCAAGGTAAAGGAAAGTAAATAGAAAATTGCCTGTATGCCCCAAAGGAAATCAGTGATTTCTGTATTTTTCTGTATCTACTACATAGCTTCGTATAGTTTCCTAGGCCACTTTCGTTACCTGGAAGATACCTATGAGTATTTTCCCATGTTAATAAATATTCTTTTACAACATAATGTTTACTGGTCGCAAGCTAATCCTTTGTATAGATGTATCATAATTTATAAAACCAGTTCCTTGTGTTGGACTTGTATCTTATAAATCATCTTGTTTAAAGCTGCATCATACTCCATTAAAAAGAAGTATCATCTTTTAATTTTTCGCCTCCTCGTTGTTATGTATTTATGTCATTTCTGATTTCTTAGTGTCTTCTTATTGTTTTAAATTCTGATATATCAAGCCTCTTTATGCTTGCATGGATTGAGGAGTATTTCCTCAAGATGGAGCCTCTGAAATGCCAGGCATTTTTTTTTTTTAAGATTTTATTTATTTATTTGACAGAGAATGAGAGAGGGAACACAAGCAGGGGGAGTGGGAGAGGGAGAAGCAGGCCTCCCGCTGAGCAGGGAGCCCAATGCAGGGCTAGATGCCCCTGGGATCATGACGTGAGCCTACTGGGACCATGGCCTGAGCCGAAGGCAGACGCTTAATGACTGAGCCACCCAGGCGCCCCAAATGCCAGGCATTTTTCAGGATCCTGGAAAAAAACAGGGCTTACTTGCTTTCTGAAATACTAGTCCTGTGGAGTTTGCTGTGCCATCACCAACACTAGGCATTATCATTTTTAAATATCTTTGCTAATTGGATGCCTTTTGAAGGAGTAGCCCATTGTTTTAATTTGCATTTCTTTGATTACTAGCAGAGGCTATTTTTCCCTGTTCTCTACTTGTTGCATTTCCTCTTTTGTGAATCGAATCTTTGTGGTTGGTGTATTTTTAATTTTTTCTTTCCCCCTCAAAACCCCTTCCTGTGGTGGAGAAGAGCTAAAGAGCACATAGTCATGACAGCAACAGAGCCAGTGAATCAGTTATCCCAAGTCCAGTGTCGGGGAAGCACTGAGCTCCACCCGCCAGGATCTTTCCCACCTTGTCACCACCAGTGACCTCTGTAGAAAGTGCTTTAAACTCAACTCTTCTTCCTGTTTGCCATGGTCCTGGGCCTACTGTAGCAAACAACACAGATGAAAATTTTCCAAAAATTAAATTGCAAACACAAATGAGGACAATTCCGCTGACTCAGAGGCCTCTCAGGTGCTCGTCCCTCACTTCCTGTTTCTACCCTTGCCCTCACCTCTCTCTCCCCGGCCTACCTCCCAAATCTTTCTTCCAGCCCCCAGTCAATTTCTTTCCCATTAAGGTGAATCCATGGACACCTTCCCCTGGACCCTTATTCTTCCTGGGCACATTTGTGGTATTTTTGTTTCTTCTCTTCAGGCCTCTCATCTGGGAATGTTTCCTTGAAGCTCTATTCCGGGGATTTAGTGGTGTGTGAAACTGTGATCAGCTATTATACTGACATGGAAGAAATTGGGAATTTATTGTCCAATGCTGCAAATCCCGTGGAGTTCATGTGTCAGGTACGGATGTTGAAAGGAAGCCTGAGTTTTGGGGACATGTCGTTTCTGCTCGTGGTTCTTCAGCTTCGCATCTGCTGAATGGGAGATGGCTGGATTTAAAATCTGACCTGACCTTCTTCACTTTTATGTTCAGGCCTTTAAAATTGTGCCCTACAACACAGAGACCCTTGATAAACTGCTCACTGAGTCCCTGAAGAATAATATCCCTGCGAGTGGACTACACCTCTTTGGAATTAACCAACTGGAAGAAGGAGATATGATGACAAGTGAGTCAAAAGTCAAGCCTCAGGAACCAGCTGTGGGTTGATTCTAGTTTGTTGGTCTCAGCATCCAGTCACCCTGTGCTTGCACCTTGCTGGTTCCTGCTCTGCAGCTCATCCTTTGGGAATGATTCCTTCACTAGCTAGCTAGAGAATCTTCTAAATTGTAAATCTGAATACCTCGACCCCTTGCTAAAAATTACCCTTTGTGGTTCCCATTTGCCTTCTAGATAAAGTCCAAACTCCTTACCATGTTTGCAAGCCCTTCCCAAGGGGTTCCTGCTGCATTTCTGCCCTCATCTCTCTCTACACTGTCCCTGGGCTCTGCTCTACAGAAAGGATGAACTTCTTTCACCTCATGAAAATTCTGCCCTGCCTCTTGCCACCTGAACTCATGGGAGTACAGTTTCTTCCTGTCCTCGTTGGTGGCTGTGCACCTGGCTAACTTCTCTTCACCTCCGTACAGTGGCCTAGGTAGCGCTTCCTCAAGAAGACCTCTCGGAACCTTCGGCAGGTTCTGTCTACGTGCTGTGGGCTCCCCTGGCATGTTGGGTGTCCTCTGTACTCTTTCTCCTTAGCTGTGCCTGCCTTCTCTGCTAGGCTGTCAGCGCAGTGAGGGCTGAGGCAATGCCTGGGTGGCTAATTGTAGGATTGAAACAAACATTTGTTCAGGGAGGGAGGAGCAGTCTCCTGTGCACATGTGACATGCTGGGAGCTGGGATAACGGCTCGTGTGGGGGTGGTGCCTGGTGGGCTGACAGGATGCCCGGTAGGGTGCTTCCGTGGATACCGCTCTTCCTTCACATTGCATGATGGAACCTGGTTGCCCTCTGCCCTGTGTCCCATCCTTCCAAAGCCAAGAGAGCCAGAAGGGTGGGGTTATATTACCCTCAGGTCCTTCTCCTGAGGCCATTCTCTTATTGCCTCTCCCCCTTTTCCTACTGTGGAATGTTCCTGCATTACCTCCAGCAGTGTTAATATTCTCTGTTGTTGAACTTGGGGCTCAGGAAGAGTATTTCACAGCCTGCCGATGTGGGGTCCTGGGGACATTTTCAGACCCTTCATCCCAGGGATCATATCCTGGTGAATAGGAAGCTGGGTTTGTTTTACTAAAAAAAAAATCTGTATGCAAATATATTTGTGTGTGTGTGTGTGTGTGTGTGTGTGTGTGTGTACATAAAAGTATATGTCTGTCTATCTTTCACTGTTGGGCTTAGAAATCAACTTTTATGCGAACAAACAAAAGAAAGATTTGTCCCCAACTCCACAACACAAACGTGTCTATTTTCTTGGTAGAGTTTAACTTGATGGATCCAGATATTAGTAGGCAGAGGAGGTCATGGGGATATAGTGACCCTAAGGAGTACTTTGTTTCCCATGAATCAGAGGGTTAATGGACTTCCTGTGGTTCAGGTGTATTAATGCCAACATTCAAAACCTGTCCTAAACAAAGAACTCGCCGAATACCATCTTATTAATCCTCCCAGCCCTTTTGAGATAGTTTGGAAATATCTTCTAGTTCAAAACTAAGGGCCATGGAAAGGCTAATTAACATACCTAGGATTACTTGGCATGCTTTATGAAATTTGGAATAAGAGCTAAGAAGATGGACTTAATTTTTTTTAATCAGCACAAAGCAATTGTGATAAAGTGCTGTGAAATTTACAGAGAAGGTCAAAACATGATTCCTGTTGTACTTTGTGGCTGCTACTTAAGCCTTTAGAAAATCAGCATATTTTGAATTAGTATTATTTTTCAGAATTCTCTGATCCTTTTAGAGAAAGAAGGTAGAATATTATTAGATTTGCTAATTAATTAACATATCATTTCTTCCGTCATCTGAGGGCATAATCTTCAGTTGTGCCTCAAAGGAAGCTGTCAGCTGTTAGGTCATTCAACCAAGAAGTAATGATTGAGTGCCTGCTGGATGCCATGGTAGTCTTGCCAGCTTTGTCTCCATGAACAAGGGTGCCCATGCCTTCATTCTTATTTGTCCATTGTTTTCCTGAACAATTTTTCAGATCAGAGGGATGAAGAGTTGCCCACCCTGTTGCATTTTGCTGCAAAGTACGGACTGAAGAACCTCACTGCCTTGTTGCTCACCTGCCCAGGAGCCCTACAGGCATACAGTGTGGCCAACAAGCACGGCCACTATCCCAACACCATTGCTGAGAAACACGGCTTCAGGGACCTGCGGCAGTTCATCGATGAGTATGTGGTAAGGTCAAGGCGGGAGAGGCCCCAGGAATGGAAATGCACTGTGTGGTCCTAGGGCTTACCTGTTTGCTAGAGACACGGTTGGATTTCATCCCTAGCGTGTGCCCATGTGCCTCTTCTCTGGCAGGGCCAGTATGTGTGGGCTTAAGAGATGCGCCCTGGAGTCCCATGGACCTGGGTCCACATTCCTGGGCCAACACTTGCCAGCCACGTGACTTTGGACAAATCACGTACCCTGTTTCTTTTAGTTTCCTTAAGTGCAGAAGGAAGGTAATGCTAGTTCTGCTCATAGGGTGGTTTTCAGGATAAAAGGAAATAATGTCTGCAAAGCACTGAGGTCCACCTTGAAAGAATTTACAGAGACATTTGAAGAGTGAATCTGCTGCAGGTTGATGCTGACCCCTCTTCCCCGCCCCCACCTGCATCTCCAAGGCACTTTGGTGGAATGCTTCCAGCTGCCTCCCCCACTGTCAGGTCCATGTGAACTGTTAGGATTGGTTCCTTCCTTAGCAGAGACCACAACGAAGCTCTGCACTGGAGGCTTCCCGGAGCCCAACTGGAAGGTTCCCCTTTAGGCTAATGGCCTGTCTCTTTCTGAGCCTCTGCTGATCTTAAGAGAGATATGCCCAGTTTATTTGCTCATCTGGTTTTGGATCCCCAGGTCCTCCTTGATCACTGACTTCTGGGAACTTCTTTGAGTGTAATCTCATCCTGTGCCTGGGCTTTGCTCCATGCCCCAGTATCACTTCTCTTGTCTTAGAGACCCCTGCCCTTCCTGACTCCACCCTTTTCTGGTTTTCCTTCATCTTCACGAGTCACAGTGGGGACTCTCAGCCTCTCACGTGGAGCTGAGACCTCAAAAGGAACCATAAAGACCTAGTCTTTATGTTCTAGTCTTGCTCTCTATCTCCATACAGGAGCGAGCCTACACCTCCCAGAAGCTTAACTCCGAGCTCTGTGTTTGACGGTCTGCAAGGCAGCGACTCGCTGAGGCGTGGAGGGGGCCCCCCACAGTTTGGGGGTGATTAAGTGTGTTGAATGAGTAGAATAGCATGAGTGTCTGTTTTGGGCGTCACTGACATAAATGAGGCTAAAAGGTGCTCACCGTCCAGAGTATTTACTCAGCTTTACTTTAAAGGCACAGATGTATAAAATGCAGTATATCATTTCCACACCAGTAGTTTTTATTGGGGACATACTGTGTTTACAGTCGTGACTACTATTTATTGAATTTATTTGATTAGCAAATGCCATGATTCACTTAATGCTCACCACAATCCTTGGAGGTTGACAGTATCGTTATCTGTCTGTAACCAACGAGGAGAAGGGCTTGGGAACGCGGAATAGTTGTGGCCGGATCACACTCTAGCAAGGGATAGGACAGGAACCTAGTTTGATGCCGATGCTGGGGCTTGTTATTTTAATTTACGTAACAGGGAAGTGGAATGATGGCTTTTCAGTTTGCACCGAAATTAATCCAGTTCTCCAACCATAATCACCTTCAGCCAGTGCATCTTCAGCATTGCTACCAAAAGGTCCCTGCATGTTTTTGCAACCTCTAGGAACTGTCCCGTTTCCGCTTTCCACCACATCGAAAACAAATGCCAGACCTTGAGTCTCCAAGCACTTCACAGCTGTCACCTGGGCCAGTCTCATCAGAAAACCAACACACTATGTCAATAGCAGATTAGCTGTCTTGAGGTAGCGATGATGAAAATGAGAATTTTTGCGGGTTGATGCTGAAATGAGGATGGTGAAACACCGAAGTTTCTTACCAGGAAAAGTTGTGCAGGGTTTCAGAGAGGCCAGCTTTCTGCCTTTACCACCACAGGAAGGCAGAAGGACAGGGGCAGCCTGTCCTACTGCGGGTCACTTCCGCCAAGGCCCTCTCTCTTCTTGGCACGCAGCATGTGAAACCAAGGGAGGCACTGGCGAGCAGCCTGCTGGAAGGAACAAGGACTAGGCAGTGGGCTTCTGAGAGCCGTCTGACTACACATGAGGGCAAGAACATCTTAGCTGCAGCCCTGTTTAGCCCATTTGGATTTCCATCTGGTTGGTCAGTGAGGGTTACAGCCTTGGGGATCAGTTGTTTCCTTTCGAGGAACCGAGGTGGAGTAGAAAGGTCAGAGGCAGGATTGCACGCCCTTGAGTAAGGTACTAGGGTTTTCTGAGCTGTGGTTTTCTTATGTGTGAACTAGGGAATATTGCAACTTTCTCAAGCAGCTGTGGAAAGGATGATGTGAGGTAATGTGTAGGCAAACACCTGGCATTGTACCTGACCCATAGGAGGTGCTCATGAGGAAGTCTTTAATTTGTACCCTATGCTCATTGGACATTTAATGCCCATCTCTTGTCTGCATGACCCTGTGCTGAGCATTGGGAAGAGATACAAAGATTAAAACAAAACACAGAAAACAAACAGACAAAGACTCGGAGCCTGGCCTCCAGGAGCTTTCAGGCTGGTGGGACAGCTGAACGCTGACCCATGTGAACCTTTCCTCTTTGCCTGTCCCAAGCGCACCAAAGGCCTCGCTCTACCCAGAAGGCCAGAGTGTCCCCGGGCGCCTCTGAGTCCCATCTTCCCTTTCAGGAAACTGTGGACATGCTGAAGAGTCACATCAAAGAGGAACTGATGCAAGGGGAGGAGGCTGATGCCGTGTATGAGTCCATGGCCCACCTCTCCACAGACCTGCTCATGAAGTGTTCCCTCAACCCCGGCTGCGACGAGGAGCTCTATGAGTCCATGGCTGCCTTCGTGCCCACGGCCACCGAAGACCTCTGTAAGTAGCACAGCCCAGTTCCGCCTCCGTCCTGCTGCTGACACATGGCTTTCTTACTTCTCTTGGACGGTGTGGGGGGAGGGTGGAAGTCCCTTTCTGACCCCTGCCCCACCCCAGAGAGACGAAGATCCTGTTTTACACAGAGTTAGGGCTGTCATCATGTGCTGTGACAAGCACAGTCCTTCTCCAAACTTCCTCTGCTGTGGCTGCTGAGAGACTGGAAAGTGCAGGCAAGGGCCTGGAGGTCCGAGTTGATGGAGGCACCTTGCCTTGTGATCTGAGGGGCGAAGGCCATGGCTCTCAGCCCTGTCAGTCCCAATGGGCCCTTTCTGTAGCGAACATTGCCCCCGTTGGTGCCCTGACGTGCCGTTCAGATATCGTCTAACCCACCTACATGTGAAAATTTAGAAATCAAATATACGCCCTGGTGGAAATGTAAGGTAAGTGAAAGGAGAGGGAGGGCTCGGTATTCCTGCGCATGAGGACGGAATGAAATAGCTGCAGACCCCGACACTCAGAATCTCTGCCAATGCCATGGCCTCAAGTGCTGAGCGACCGACGCACATCTGTTGTATCGGCGACTTGCATACCACCAGCAATGTTGGCATCAGTGCCTGGATTTTCCTAAATGGTAAATGATTCCTCACACTCTCCTTTCCACTTTCATACTAATTGAATTCCTGGAAAATTCCGTGCACTTTAAAACCATGCAGAAATACGAATTGTATTTACCTATGAAGCAGTTTAGTTTCCAGGCTCAGAAATTTATAAGCAGATTCTTTGGGTAACCTAACTTTAATAGATGAATATATAGTAAACTTATTTCTAAAATATCATATCTTTAGGACAGGATTTTTCTTGTAAATTGTTTTAACAAATTTTGCCCATTTTTTGGTTAACTTGTTGTTTCCAAGTGTAAAAGTAATACATTCTTATAAAAACTTGGAACAAAATAGAAATGTTATAACCGAGTTATTAAAAGTCCATATGACTCTACCCAAAACCAACCAATATAGCGCTGCTAATAGTTTGGTGGGGTTATTTGTCCATATTTTTCTTCGTACCTACTGATATTAAATTAAGAAATATACACACGTACATATGCACAGATATGTACAAATGAACATATATGTGTAAATGTATATCATAAGTTGTTTTTTTTAACCTATATGTATGACTAGTGCAATATTTAGAAGTCACGAGGGGCACAGAATGCTTCCTTGTCCAGGACAGCGCTGCACATGGCAGAGTGTTTGTGTCTTTCCTGCTTCTGCTAGAGGCTGGTACAGTAGTCTCCCCTTAGGTCTCACTTTCCCGTGGTCAGCTGTGACCCAGAAGCAGAGGATCCTCCCCCTGACCTGTCTGCGCAAGGTCAGTGCTAGCCTGATGCTATGTCACAATGCCCAGGTCATTTATCTCATATGTAAGCATTTTATCATCTTCTGTCATCACAAGAAGGGTAAGTATAGTAAAATATTTTGGGGACAGAGAGAGACACCAGGTTCATATAACTTTTGTTACAGTATATTGTTAAAGTTGTTCTATTTTATTCTTAGTTATTATTGTTAATCTCCTACTGTGCCTAATTTATAAATTAGGAACTTTATCATAGGTATGTGTGTATAGGAAAAAATATAGTATATGTAGGGTTTGGTACTATCTGTGGTTTCAGGCATCCCCTGGGGGGCTTGGCGTGTAGCCCCTGAGGCTGAGGGGAACTACTGTAGTGTCCCTCCATCATGGTGACAACCTAAAACCCCCTCTTAGATTTTCCAAGCCTCCCCTAGAGGGCAGTGCCACCGTCCTTGAGAACTACTGATCCAAATAATGTTGGACTTCCGTGCACGGTGTTGGAGCAGGAGGACCCACCATGGGCCCTCAAAGAACCTTCTTAACATGTCAGTACCATTTGCTCTGAAATGCTAAGCACTCCGAAACACTGCCTGACACAGCCCTCCTTCCCTCTGGGCTATCCAACAGATTCAAGAAAGGTGAGACGAATACCCATCTGTGTATCAGCTTTATTGACGAAGGGCTTTCTGGAAGGGGCTGGAACGGGCTATTGCCAGCTTTCAGCCTGAGAAGAAGACAGAGGGGCTCTGGGTGCACGGGGCAGGGGGGTGGGCTTGAGTTTCCCGCCCATGAACAGAAGAGCAGGCGCCAAGAAGGTGCCTTGGAGTAGGGGGTGTGGGCAGGTCAGGGGCCAGAGGCAGACGTCGACATGGCAGCCGCAGCACCTGGAAGCTGTGGTCCAGTCGTTGTTAGGTGCTTGCTAGTTCAACTGGCTGCCCTTTGGGGAGCGGGGAGAATGCGGGAAAGCTCAGCAGAAGCTCCCTTCCTGCACCTGACGGGGAGGACTGGACGTGCTGGTAGAAGCTCTTCCCGAATGAGTCACGACCCGGCGGGGAGGGCGAGGAAAGCAGGCATCATCCCCCCGTCCACATCCTCTATCTCTCTGAACCCTTCAAGACACGTAAGAATGCTCTGGTGAGCCTCCACGTTACAAATGACAAGACTGAGGCGCAGAGAGGTTGAACGACACTCCCAGAGTCTCACGGCGGATGAGTGATGGCGCTCACATTTGAGCTCAGGTCTCTGTCTCTAGAGCCATATTCTTTACTCCCGGCTGGAAATCTCCATCGAACGCCGTTAAGTGTTAGTCCTGGTTTCTTCTAAAGAAGCCAGCTCGCTGCCACAGCCCCGGCCCTGAGGTCAGCTCACCAAGCGGCCCCTGGTGCCCTGGGCACTTGCACTTCCCTCTGTCTCCCCGGGGGGCCCAACAGGCATTTCTGGAGCATCTCCTGTGTTTTAGCTGCTTGCCACTTCTGGGGGTCGGGGTCACAAGAGGGGCCAATACACTGTCCTTTCCAATCTGGAACTGAGACCCATTCACAAAAGAACATTTGAAGGACAACTGGAACCTACTTGGGAAGCCTGAGACTGTGTATCAGCATTTCCTCCTGTGTCCTTACTGTGCGGCAGTTGAACAGTTAAAGAATGCCCCACTTCACTGGCTGTTTTGTGTTGACACAGAGCCTTAACACCTGTTATCCCCCTGGAAGCGCCAACCCAGTGGAAAGCTGCGCTTATGCTAAAGGCAGCCACACACAGCGGGAGCAGTGAACCTCTCCAGCTCTTCCCAAGGCAGTGGAGGGCTATGGAGTGAGCCTGGTTTGTGGCTGTTGGTGAGGTGCAAAGTTACACGGGGTCAGGGGGATTCTGCTTGCCCTGGAGCCAGGAGGAGGCCACCAATAGGCAGGCTGTAGAATTTGGCTGCTTTGAGGATGGGGAAAGGAAGCTCACTGCATTTTTCATTTGCCGGATCATATAAACTCTGAATATTCTGATTCTAGACCTGATTTGATTTGTGTTTCTGTCTCTGTGGTTTAATCTTGAGAAGGACCACTGACCTATTGGCCCAGAAGGAGCAGCAACTTGGACCTGGGGAGGAACCGTTCCTTTTATTAGCAGTGACTCTCTAGGAGAGAAGACGGTCTAGTTCCTTAAATAAGCAGGACAAACTGATAAATCTAAGATATGTATTTGCAGTACCACCTGGCACAGTAATAACTTGCAACATCTGCCGGCCCTTTTTAGTAAGCAGACTGCTTTTATCTCATCTGTTATTTTGTCCAAGTATCCTCGGCCTTGGTGGATAGAATTAGCTCCATTTCACAGGGGAGAAAACTAAGGCTCCAAAATTTAGTAGCTTATTTAACTCCCACTGAGGGAGGACTGGGTCAGGAATCTGGGTCTGCACATTCCTGGGGACAAGTCTGCCTGCCGCCCCATTGGGAGAGAATACTCTCCTGGCCTGCCCTTCTCAGATCTGGGAGGGACACTTAGACAGGAGCTCTTTCTAAATGTCTCGCTAGCCACGTTGATCAGCGCCCCACCTTTGTTACCACTGAACCCTCGAGGCTGAAAGTAAACATATTAAGGAGTTTAGGCTACATTCATTCCCACATTTGTTCCCAGGACGAACATTATGGAGTACAGGCTTTAGGCCAGTTCTTTACTACTTCTTTGGAGGTCACCCAACTCTGTCTGGACAAATCTGCCTCTTTCTGACTTGAGTTTTGGAAAAGGGCTAGGAATGAAGTCCCCTTCCTCAAAGGGAATCCAAACAACCACTAAGTAGCAAGTTTGTGAGGGAAACGGCCCCCATTGAATGAAGTGGGGGCGGGGGCGTGATGTTGGCTTCCGACCCTGAGATTTCGATTCTGCTCCAGGATCTCCTTCCCCTGAACTTTTGTGGGTCTATACACGCGCGCGCGCGCACGCACACACTCCCACCCCCCCCACACACTCACGGTCTTTAGTTTAGCTATGCTGCCACCAGGTGGTAACTCTGTGTCTTTATCAGACCTTCAACTTTGCTCCCAATTCTCTGGAGAATTTTTTGTTCAAGACATTTAAACCATCAACTTCCTCACATTACTATATAAGAAATAAATATCTTTATTAAGGGTAAGCGTATGCAGACACTAAATAGAAATGAAGGCTGAAACTGACCCAGTGGGGAAAAGGGAGGCCGAAGGCACCGGCTGAGTTCTATTGCTTCTATTCCTCCAGGTGTAGGGGAACTGTGTCAGGGACGTAAGCACTTAGTGACAGCATTGCTGTATTAAAGGTGTTAAAAGCTAATAAGATAAAATCCCCACCACCTGCGGTGAACTTGCTCCCCTCTGGACCTGGATAGCCATGGGTCACGCTCTCCTGGGGGCATTGCAAGCTGATGGCTTTGCACTCTGGTTATGTGCTTCTCTGGTCCTTCTCTGGTTACTGGCTCCCACCTCGGTTAAGAAGCGCGTATCGTCCACAATGATGTGCACAACAGGCGCTCAACTATGTCTTGATTTTGAGAGTGCCAGAAAATAGAAAATTGTTCTGGGTTTTGGGGGGTGGAGTAGTTTGGTTGACATTCTGGTGCAAAGACTTTCCTGATAGGTGGTGGTGAGACATCTGTTAGAGGGTCCTGAGCGCGGGACGTCTTGGGCGGTAGTGGCTTCTCCAGGCTGCCCTTTCCTTCCCCGTCTCCTCTAATTTGCTCACACTGTTCCTGCTGCCTTCTCTTTTCTCGGCTTGGAAAATGCCCAGAGTCCTTCACAAAGCCCAGACACCTCCCTGTCCATATTCATGTGCTTGTTCCTCCTGTTTGTCCATTCACACATTCATTCATTCAGCAGTATTTCTCAAACCCCTCGTGGGTTTCAGTCACCGTGCCAGGTGACAGGGAGTCAGTAGACAAGACGGCATGATCCCTGCCTCCCAGAGCTGTCCTTCTAGAGCTGGGTATGAAACAAAATACCGCATCACTACACATATAACTACAAACCATGACAGTGCCGTGGAGAATGAGGGGAGGAGGGTGTGCGACTTAGCAAGTCGTGGTGCCCCTGCACCCTGCCGTGAACTCAGCTCATGGACAGATTCCTGCCGGCCGAGTGTCTGTGTGCCGGCCAGGAGTGCTGTATTGAGGCACTCGTCTGCCTAAGAGACCGGCCAGACTTGTCGCTTCTCCTAGTCCCGTTCATCCTTAGCCCCTCCTTCTTCATTGCCCACTCCTCCTTAGCCCCTGTAATTTCAGATTGCTCTTTCCCTCCTCTCTGACTCTGTTTCTCTCTCTCCCCCTCCCCCCGGCCCGTGTGTGTGTGTGTGTGACCACCGCTCCCTCCCTCCGTCTCTCTCCCTCCAACCACTTCTCCATCAGCGTATGGGGAAGTTGGACTACCTTGCCGACGTGACCAGTGAAAGCACTTTATTCCACCTGAGTGCAGGTGGAACCAGTCAGGTTTCAGGTCATCGTCAAATGCTTTCCCAGGCTGCTCCTGGCTCTATGGCTGTTTTTTGGCTATAAAAATACTTGCTGAAAAGAAAATTCTCTTGACCTGCTTTCAGGGCTTGAGAGCCTTTCCAGAAGAATAGCCTCTCGGCATCTGACATTTTACTGTATTATATACTCAGATTGGGTTTTATATTAAATTAACAACACATAATCTGGATGGAGTTTCCACCGCAGCTAAATGATCTAGATTTATGTCCCCTGAGGAGTATCATATGGGCTTCTTTGAAAATTCATTATTGCTCTTGACTCATTCCTTAATTAAGTGCCTGCCTAGGATTTCTCTCATCTGTTCAAGCTTCTTTCTTCCCAGGAATGGGTTCTTTCTGATTGACTCCCTAAATGAGGTACAGCTTAACTCTGCAGCTGGCTCTTCCCTGAAGACTGTGGCCCCTGGGTCTCCTTGTTATATATATATATATTTTTTTTTTCTTTCTTTCTGTCTCTGCTGAAGTGAAAGAACTTTGCACTTTCTCCTTAGACCAGCATATCTTCGGGCTTTTTAGTTTACTTTTAACTGACAAGTGATGAAGGTTAAGTGCTTGGAATCTGAAGTACAAACCCTGAGCATCCAGGAATGGAGGGATTCCTTTACAAAAAAGTCCTTTGTATGGAAGCAGACTGCCTTCACCTGCAGAATTTTCGGTGTATTTCAGCCACTGCTGGGGTACTCACCGTGTGCCTGATTTGTATGTGCACAGGGGGTTGTCCCATTTAGAGTTTGAGTCTTATTACTCACGAACTCCCAACAACTGGGCACTTTCTTTATTATTACAAAGGGTAGTGTCTGTTATTACTAGGACTTACTGCCTAATACAGATATGGCAAATAGTGTTTGAAAAGTAACTTCTTGTGCCAGTGTCAGTTCGTTGGTATTGAGTGCCCGAGGGGCTGGGCTGAGGATCCTGTGGCCAGAAAGAATGCTAGGACTGATGAGCGTTTGCCTTGAGGACACAGAATAGGGACGTGGAGGCCAGTGTATATATTTGCTGTTCTTGGTCTACCTCCGAGATAATTTATGTTCAATTCAGTATAAAAAGAATCATTTTATTTAAAATATAAGCGGAAAGAAAGTCATTTTTAGGTAACTTCATTTGAGGCAGCGTGTAATGCCCTCGTCAGGCCAGGGCTGCTGAGGCCACGTGTGGCCACGGTGGATTTGCTTGAGTGTGCCCTAAGCCCTATATCACATGGCCCTTGCCAGCCCCGTACAGGAAGGGGATTTGGGGCAGGCTAACTGTGCTGATCCTTGGTTCCATCTGTGGTAGGCACAATAGAGCCCCTGAATCTGTGAAAGGGCTCGATGACCTGGCAAAGGAGAAGGAAATTTGCAGCGGGAATTAAGGTTGCTACTCAGCTGGCCTTAACATAAAGGGAATGTCCTGAATGATGGGGGTAGACTCAGTACAATCACAGCGGTCCTGAGAAGTGAAAGAAGGAATCAGAAAACAGACCACAGAGGGCTTCGTGAGAAGGACTCAGTCCAGCATTGCTGGCCTCGAAGATGGAGGAAGAGACTCCTCGTGCCGAGGAGTACAGGCGGCTTCTAGAAACTGGAAGGGGCAAGGAGGCAGGTCCTTCCCTAGAGCTCCCAGAAGGGAAGGCAGTCCTCTCAAAACTTGGATTTCAGCCCAGTGGGACCCGTTTCAGATTTTCAAACTACAGAACTGTGAGGTAATAAATTTATGTTGTTCTCAGGCACTACGTTTGTGGTAACTTTTTAACAGTAACAATAGAAAACTTAATACACTATCTAGGTTGCCTCTATATAATAATGACATCCATTAATATTTAGTGCCTGGCAATGTTGCTAAATATTTTATAAGCATTGTCTCCACCGGCCCCTACGGTTTTCCTGTGTGGTAGGTACTGTTAGGTGTCCCCACTTTACAGCTATCTTGCCCAAGGCCATAGAGCTAGTACGAGCCAGAGCCAGGGCTTGAGCCCAGTTCTCCAGGATACCAGAGTCCATGCAGGTAACTGCCACCTCTGACCGCGATGTTGACCTGCACCGGTCACTCAGTCAGTGGCCAGTGCCCTCACCTCTGTTGCTTGTCTGCTTCAGTTGCTGCCTTCCTCTAACTTATGATTGTACCCTGAGCAGATGAGTCAGAGTCTTGACTGCAGATCCCCAGGCTTTCTCCTGTGTCTGCAGACCACCCTCCCCGTCCTCCCTGCACACTGCTCCCATCCTGCTCTTCCAGCCGTGCCTCGCATCCTCTGGGTTTAGCCTCTGTTTTTAAGATCAGCCTCTACCTAGGATCCTGGCAGCACAGGATGGGGCCAGAAGGCAGTGAAGAGCTACTAGAATTTCTGTGTTCATTGCTGAGCCCACGAATAAAGAATGTGATGGGCCTCTGGAAAGCACAGGGTAAATGGGCATGGGGCCTCCAGCTCGGGTCTGGGCTGCATGGGCAGAGCCTTGGCAAAGGAGGAGAGAAGCCTGCAGCTCTTTCTGTCTGGGACTTGGTGTTCAAGAGCCACGGTCCAGAAAATGCTTGGCAAGCCTTGTGTGTGAGTCAGATTTCCACACATAATTCTATTGTAAAGCATTGGCATTTGTTATCTTAAGATTTCCCCTATGCTTTAAGTATATTCAAATATAAAAATATTGAATGGGTATAATTCTTTACTAGGAAATGTAATACATGTGATATTTGAGAATATGTGTGGAAATTCAGATATTAGAATTAACCCATAAGCACTTATCACTCTGAAGGAGGTTTGACTTCCAACAAAGTTACTATTAAGAATAAGTATAGGGGTGCCTGGGTGACGCAGTTGGCTAGGCATCCAACTCGGTTTTGGCTCAGGTCTTGATCTCAGGGTTGTGAGACTGAGCCCTCATCAGGCTCTGCACTCAGCAGGGAGTCTGCTTAAGACTCTCTTTCTTTCTACCCCCTTCTGCCCCTCCCCCCCTAAAATAAAGAAATAAGTCTTTAAAAAAAAGAAGTATAAATTCAGTCCTTTTAAAAAAACTATTCTCTGCTTAGGACATTAACCTGGGTATAGAATTTAATAATAACAATAATAGTAATAACAGTAATAGTAATAGCAGCTAGCATTATTTAGCACTTTTCTCTGGGCTAGGCACTGTGCTCAGCACTTGGCCAGCTTCTCATGTAATACTCATGGCAAACCTATGAGATACATACTACTATTATCACCGTCTTACAGACAGGAAGAGAGAAGCTGAGAGGATTTAAACAACTTGACCCAAGATAATCGTGGGCGAAGAGTTAACGTGACAGCTATCATTTCCCCTTCTGCTCGAGAATTTGACCTTCAGTTGACTTTCTAGCTCTGTTACCTTGGTAACGTAATAAGAGTCAAATGTCAACTATGTTTCTAGGCAACATTGCCTATGATAAAAATGACCCCTAATTGGTTGGTAAATTGCATCTGGAACTGGGAGGAGCTATATGTGGACTATAAGTACCCCAAAGGGACAGCACACTTTGGGCTTCCCTGGGAGCAGTGACTTTGGCCTGCTCGTGGGGACCCTGGAAGGCTGCCTAGGGAGTGGTCATGAGAAATGCTGCTCCCGTGGACCATGGGGCTTTTCACCAGGGTGGCCTCTCCACCTGCCTGACCCAGATTGCCTCTCCTTGCCCATGAGCTGCTGGGCTGGCACAAAGACTACCCTCGAGGAGGAATGGCACCTGGTGCCATCCTGCTGGCCTGCATCTTGCGTCCTCCTGAATAGACTGGTGCCAGCATGGTCATGGTCATCTTGGGTGCCTGAACCATCAGGTGGATCTAAAAACTCTGCTTGGTGTCAGACTGGTGGGTGTCGCGGTCCTCCAGCCAGCGGTGGAAGAATCAAAATTGGAACCTATGCATTTTGACCCTACTGCCCAAGCCTCTCATCACCCTTCCAGGTGTCTCAGGGAGGAGAAATAACTCTACTAAGGTCACAGGACAGATATTTAGCGGATCCAGTTAAGGCGTGATTACAAAGGAAAAAGATCTGTTACAGGTGGCTCATTTAGCTCAACCTGGGTCACAGTACTCAATGTGCATGGCTCGCAAGTGTCACTGGAAGGTAATGTGGTCTGTAGGGGGACAGGGAAGGGTCAGCGTAGGTCATCCCTGGGGGATGTGCTGCTTTAGTTTTCCCATTGCATTTCCTCCTCTGCCTTTCAAATCTCCTCCCCTCCTCCTCTTTCTCCTTTTTTCCTAAAAAAAAAAAAAAACAAAACTTTTTATTTTGAAATACTTTTAGACTTAGAGAGAAGTTGCAAAAACGCTAGTGTTCCTGTATACCGTTCCTCCAGATTTCCCTGATACTAGCTCTTATATAACTGCAGCATAATTACTAAAGCTAGATAAGTGTTGGTGCAGTACCACCAACTGACCTCTAGGCCTTGTTCACACTGCACTAGATTTCCCCAACCCCGTAGGTAAGATGCTAGATGCTGATGGGATCTTAGACGTTGAGCCTACAGAGCATCTCACAACGCATGTGGTTATTTCTCCTTAGTCTCCTCCAGTTTGTAAGAGTCCCTCAGTCATTCCTTGTCTTGAGTGCTGATCACTTATTTTGTAGAAAGCTCCTCAGTTTGGGTTCATCACATGTTTTCTGTGATGGACCGAGGTTGTGAATTTTTGGAAGAATACCATAGAAATGGTATTGGGTCCTCCTCAGTGCAATGTATCAAGGGATCCCGATAGTGATATGTTTTATTACTAGTGCTCATTCTTTTTTTCTTTTTAATGCTTTAACCCACAAAACCCCCAGCATATTTAGGATGAGGGTCATCGTACCAGAGGCAGAAGCCTGCATTCTTATTATGTTAGCACGCCAGGTCCAGCCAGGGGTGCTCTTGCTGTGGCAAGTTTCTTCCACATTTTATTTTTCTAATACTCTTTGTAGCTTCTTTAATTGTGCATCTATCTCTTGGACGTGGAAATCAGTTCTCTCAAATTGAACTTTGTTAGTGAAAACAGCTAGGCTGTTGCGTGACTGTGTTACCGTTGTCAACATGGGTGGCTGGTTGTGAAACTTGCAGTCTGGCATTGCCAGTCTGGGGGGTTTGGTTATTGATGATTGAAATTGTCCTGGCGCTCCTATGTGAAATTTAAGAAACAAAACGGAGGATCATAGGTGAAGGAAGGGAAAAATAAAATAAGATAAAAACAAAGAGGGACGCAAACCGTAAGAGAACTTAGGAGACTATAGGAGAACTTAACTATAAGTTAAGGAACTCCTTAACTATAGGAGAACATAACTCTGGGAAACACACTGAGGGTTGCTGGAGGGGGGGAGGGGATGGGGTAACTGGGTGATGGGCATTAAGGAGGGCATGTGATGTAATGAGCACTGGGTGTTATATGCAACTGAGGAATCACTGAACTCTGCCTCTGAAACTAATAATACGCTCTGTGTTAATTGATTGAATTTAATAAAAAACAAAAGAAAAGAAATTGTCCTGGTGCTGCTTTGCCCAGGTTCTTGGAGATGCTGGAGCCTGAGGGGGCTGTGATTTCCTAGAAGGTGCAGCACCAGGCCTGTGGAATTTCTCCCTCCCATCATCTTTAGGGGTGTCTGATCCAAGCAAGTCTTTACTTTGGGATAGATTCCTCCATGTTTTATTGCTATGTAAGTGAGGAGTTTCAAAAGTTGGCTGGGTCAAGGTCAGGTGGCTAGTGGGGTGGAGTTTGTGGTGGGGGTGGTTAGGAGGAGAATAATACAGGGTCTTTGTCAGGTAGAGGAGGGTCCTTCTCCCAGCAGGGCTCATACCTATAGAATACACCTTTCTTCCCAAGTTTCTAACTCCATGGGGAAAGTGTTCCATAAAGCCACAGTTCAGTGAGTTGAACTCACTGAAATCTCAAATAAGTGGAATTTTTCCAGTCTTGAGTTTTTAAAGAATGAATTAAGTGTGAGTTCTTATCAGAAATTTAAAATTAAAACACCTCCGGGTATGTTTCAGAATCTGTTCCATCACCCTGATCTCTCTGTGGTTTACGTTATAGACTTCAGCGGTGACAGGTGAGGTTCCTCATTCGGAACCGCAGAGCTTTGGACTAGAGAGTATCAAGTTACATTATAGTCCATGCAATGTCTCCACTGTGTCAGGAAACAATAAACTGAAAAGGTAGAAAAAAGGAATTGGTTTTTCTTCTTCTTTTTTGGATTATATTTAAGGTAACACAAACATGATCCAAGCCCTGTATTTCTTTATATTGTTTTTTTCAATAGGTTAAAAAACTCAACTATAAAAGGGTGAATGGTGAAAAATATTTCTCTAGTCCTTGTCCCTCATCTTTTTTAGTGCTAGGGAACCACTAATATTAATTCTTCATATCTACTTCCAGAGCTGCTTTTTACATATACAAGCAAATACAAAAGTAGAATCTTCTTGGGCGCAATAGGTTCTATATTGATTTTCTTAAATGTTGTATTTGTTAAAGATTCTGATTCATCAAGAGTATGCATTTCTTTTTTCTTTCTTTTTATTGTCTCAGGTTTTTTTTAAAATTACATATTATAGCCCCCTGTGCATCCTCTCTGGGATCCGATTGTACTCCCTCCCTCTCCCTCTCAGAGGTAACCATTACCATGAATTCAGCATTTATCCTTCCCAGCATGTAATGTTTTATGGGCCTCAAAACTTTTTATAAACCATATCATTCCGAAAACATCAGTCTGCAACTTTTTTATTCAGTGTTATTTTTTATGGTTATAAAATTTATATTTTGATTATCACAGGAGTATGGAAGTAAGAGCTGTGCTTTGTAATAATGTAATGTCTGGTCCCTGAAAAGTTTAAAATCTGTCATTTTTTATAATTAAAAAAATCAGTTGATCTGATAATTGACAGGTGAACCCCAATTTATTTTTTTATTTTTTCAATAACCTGAAGTTATTTTTGCTTTGAAAATCTAATTGTACGTATTTGGTCATAATTACCCAGATCTTAATTTTTTTTTAAATTTTTTTAAAAGATATTATCTATTTGACAGAGAGAGACACAGCAAGAGAGGGAACACAAGCAGGTGGAGTGGGGGATGGAGAAGCAGGCTTCCCCGCAGAGCAGGGAACCCGATGAGGGGCTTGATCCCAGGACCCGGGGATTATGACCTAAGCTGAAGGCAGACGCTTAATGACTGACCCACCCAGGTGCCCCTACCTGGATCTTTAAAAAAAAAAAAAAAGTGTTAATAAGGTTTTTCTCATTTATGAAAGCCCCAGAAACCACCGTGGATAATTTGGAAGACGAAGACATGTATAAAATAGAAAATAAAATGTCCGTAATCTATACTGCTTCAGAAATAACCACTATATGCATTTTGATGTGTTTCTCTCTAGTCTTTTTTTTCTATGTATATACAAATAGTTTGTTTCAAAACGAGGATTATATCATATGAAGTTTATTATCCTTCACATTACTTCGTGACCATGATCTCCTTTCAGTGACTGTTCTTGGGAAATGTAACATAAATAATTGCATCAAAATCTTCATACAAATTCACCAGATTTGATTTAGCTGGCCCCCAAAAATCAAAGTGGTAAGGAAATGACATATCTATGTATATTGATTAAATTAAAACCATTTTTTCCTCAAAGTATACTATTCAACTTCAAACTACATATTTTGCCTAAGCAAATAAGTTCTCAGTAATTGTGTGATATGACTTAGTGAATGCAATCTTTGATAATATCAAAGCTCTACTTTAAATACAAGGCTGAAATATTTTGCTCCCAAAAAGCATGCTTCAGAGTCATAAAGTAATAGGGCACTGTTGGTTACTTGGGTTAGAGTAGAAGCTACTATGAGACCTGAATGGTTTTCAACACACAGTTTTGGTCTTTGTGGGTTTATGTTTAATAGTGAAAACCAAAGGTCAATGTGCTTCCTCCCTATAAATAATCAAGTCCATGGGTGACCTAGAAATAGAGTTCTTGTTGCTATGCTGTTGAGATGGTACTATTATGTTGTTGAGATGGCACTACATTGATAAGAGTGGCTCCAACGTGTTCTTTTTAACTGTTGCGTACTGTTTCGTTGTTTGAGTAAACCACAGTTTACCTACTCTTTGTAATTCCTGCTTCCCATTGGTTTTTGGTTGTTGAAAACAATGCAATGGTTATACATTTAAAAACTAAGCCCATTGTTTCAAATGCAAAAGAGCATAATATCTATATCTTTTGAGTCCTGTGGTCTAGGAAAGGGCCTGAGGGTTGTGAATGTTGCTCTCCTTTACACCTAACACTTACAGGGGGTTCTTATTAAGTAGATAGATGGATGGATGGATGGATGAATGGATGCTGCATGCATGGATGGGAAGATGGATGGATTCATGAATTCTTGAATCTCTTGATTCATCAAATCTTGTACATCCATCTGTAAAATCTCTTTGCCTGTGTGGAATAACAACATATAAACTCTCAGTTTCCTTTTCTTCTAGATGTCGAAATGCTTCAGGCCAGTACATCTAATCCAATCCCTGGAGATGGTTTCTCTCGGGCCACTAAGGACTCTATGATCCGCAAGTTTTTAGAAGGTAATTTGCAACTGTGAGCAGGGAAGCAAAAAGAGGGAAAGAGAAGTAAATGTAGGAACATTGCCTGGTTCCGTATGATGGTTGCTCCATTAAAGGAATGGGCTGCCACATACCTGGCATATGGTGTGATGACTGAAGACACTCCATCCCCGTGAGCTGCCCCATCAGCCTGTTACAGTAGGTCAGGAGTTCCTACCACTGGAGCCACTCATTTGGGTAAAAGTTGCCTCCAACAAGACCTGTTTTAAAATGCATATGCTTATTTTTATTTGACTAAAATTTATTGAGTACCCAATATGAGCAAAGCACTGCTCTGGATGTTGGGCTGGAGGACACAGAGAAAAATAACATGTGATCAAGTGCCCTTAAGAGATGACTTTCTGGTGAATGTGGAGAACATAGGGGAATATACGCAAACATTGTTAAGTTGAGCCTTGTGTCATGGTTAAGAATACGAACTCTGATCTGTATTTAGTTCCCCCTTCAGTTGGCTAGAAAACCTTGGACAAGTTCTCAACTCCCCTGGGCCTCAGTGTCCTCAGGTGAATGTTGTGAGAATTAAATGACTTACTGTCTAGTGGGCCTCAGAGTGGGGCTGGGCATAGAGCAAGCAATGAATGTTTATGATTGTTGTTGTTGTCATCATTATCATTGAAGGTCAGAGAGGGAGGGTGTTGAATTGTGGGGGTAACTCCTTAACTCTGTCCAATCATTTATAATCATTTATAAAACCAGGGGGCGGAGTCTGTTGATGAAGTAGGCATAGAAAGCAGGATGCTAAGAGTATGGGATTCAAGATGGGAGAAGTAGTTTTGACAGTGAAGAGGAAAGAACAGTTCTGAGTAGTGGTAGATAAACCATAGCCTGGCTAGCTGCCTGTTTTTGAAAATAAAGTTTAGTTGGAACACTTTGTATCCATTCATTTAGTATGGTCTATGTCTGCTTTCACGCTATAAAAGCAGAATTGAGGACTTGTGTGCATGGAGGCAGGCACCTTGGGAATCACTGTCATTGGTAAGGTAGCCAGCAGCTCTCCCAGGACACCTCATTTTGTTAACATCAGACAGCCTCTCCAGAATTTCTTCATGCCCTTATACAAGATGTTCAAAGATGAACAGGTGGGAACTTCTCCACTAGTTGGAAACTTTCTCGAAAGCAGAGCGTTAGAACCCAGAGCCCCTGGATGAGTTGGGACCCCCTGGTCTGTCAGTCTTCTGGACCAGGACACAGGGAAGCCAAGAGTGGTCTCTGCACAGCTCAGAAAAGATGCAGCTAAAAAAAACTTCTGATAAATCACTGGATTGGAAATCCCATAGGAAGAAGAACCAAGCTTTATTCATTCCTGTATCTCAAACAGGCATTTATTTTTTTTTAATTTTTTTATTGTTATGTTAATCA